>NC_041816.1:6550666-6851083 GCF_900964775.1 Scleropages formosus | reverse complement strand
GCCCCATGATGCTGTACACACAGAGAGAGAGAGAGAGAGAGGGAGGGATTGGAGTAAGTTGCGTTGATCAAGAAACTGCTAAACTTCTCAATGAATCAAATGGTCTGAGTAAGAACCAAAAGTGTTGTGGACGGACAGTTGAGAATGAAGACACTGTGTGAGGCATCCAGGGCTGCTGAGAACTTGGCAAGAGAAGACGCAGTGCGATACAACTTTGCCTAACCCACGCTGGAGTCACATTGAGTTCACATGAAACCCTGGAAGAGAGCAACAAGGAGCACTATAGATCCATACCCGTATCCTGCCAGGAAACCCAGGCTTGGGGGGCTGACTTTGTCATTGAAGATGACCATGGGAAGGACATTGCAGTCCTGTGTAGAAGGGTCAGCAATGCCGATGTCCCACCACTCAAGCATGCCGTTGCCATTCAAAGAGTTATTTCTGAGTGCCAATGTCACGGTCTGGTACCCCTCCTCATCACCTAGAGGATGTGATGAAGGCATTTAGGTAGGTTGAGACTTGATAAGAGAAAACCACCATAATGTCTTTGTGACACATTCAGAAGTAACATTTTAAATGGGCAATTTTTCAACAATTTCTTGTGTATCATTATAAAACTAATGCTACCCTATGAGAAACATGGACAGCATGAAGAATAAATCACTAATGCCATTTTGTGTTATCTTTTAAAAACTGGGTGATGATTGTGTTGGAGAAAGATTATGGTGTACTAAGGTTCACCCTGTGATAATTTTTAATAGGCCAGTTAACAGGCGATCTACATTTACATTACATTTATCTATTTAGCAGATGCTTTTCTCCAAAGCGACTTCCAATGAACTCTATGTAGCGTTATCAGCCCACACACCTTACACTGCTAGATTGTGTATCTCCAAAAAAAAAAATAGTAGGAAGGTTATGAATCATCAATATTCTGAGTTTTATGCAACTACTCATGTGATGAACATTGGTGCATATGGTGGAAAGAAACTACTTACGAATCATGCGTCTTTCTCCTAATGTAATGAACATGCTTATTTTCTATAAGATGTACGTCGCTTTGGATAAAAGCATCTGCTAATTCAATACATGTAAATGTACATGTAGATACACTACTTATAATGGGTCACTTATCCATACATGAGTCTTCAGTTGTGCTACAGAAGTACCAAACCAGCCAATTCCTGTCTGTCCTGCTCCTAATATGTACCCACCACAAGAGTTCCACTGACCACTTCCTTCACTCTCACTGTAGTCACCTTTGTAGATACATTTAATAAATTTCATTAGCCAAATCTGAATTTACTACAAAAAAAATCACAGTTGCAGTCCAGCTGCTGCCATTCATACAGCAAAAAACACTAGATCCTCAAAAAGACATTAGAACAAGAAAATGAAGATTTTTTTTTCCCTGAATGCAATGAGTAATGCCTGTCATTGTGAGGGGAGTCACATGTTTGGGACAGCATGGTGGCACAACGAGCAGCGCTGTTCTCTCACAGCCTGGGTGGTGCAAGAGGACGTGGGTTCGATCCCCACTCAGTCTGTGGGGAGTTTGCGTGTTCTCTCTGTGTCTGCGTGGGTTTCCTCCAGGTATTCCAGTTTCCTCCCACAGTCCAAAGACATGCTGTTCAGGTTCACCCATAGTGTGCGAGTGACAGAGAGACTGTTTTCCACTGATGTATGGATGAGTGACCCATTGTAAGTACTGTATCTAGCAGTGTAAGTCACCTTGGTGAATAAGGCGTGGGCTGATAATACTATATAGTGTTCATTGGAAGTTCAGCAACCAAGTTCATGCTGTGAGCCCAGAGCTGTCCCTCTCTTTTAAATGACATTTATATACTGACTGTACTATTGAATTATGTGTCTGCATCCAAATCTCTCCATCTGTTGATGTACTGCACTCTTTGTATTTTTCCTTTGAGATGTAGGTTGCTTTGGATAAAAGCGACTGGTAAATGAAGCAACGAAGGAGAGAGTCCTATTGTGCGATGAACATACCTTCATACAACTGGCTGACAGGTTTGGCCTCTGGCCCATTTGGTGCTCGGATGTAGTTGGGGAAAAAGTGAAGCACATGCCTGTACAAGAGCACACATAACATGACGTGTCACATCGTGTCCCCCAACCCTGCTTGTCACATCATGCCATCCCACCTCAGGTCAGCTGGAGGAGCTCAAGGACAGAACCTACACTGAGTCAGACCGATTTCCCACCAACAGCGAGGCCAGTTCTGCCCGGACCAAGTCTCCGGGCTCCAGTTTGATGGAATGTGTGTCGTATGTGTACTCCACTGTGCCACCCTTCCCTAAATCCCTGTTCAAGGAGATGAGAACAGAAGTAGCATTGCTGAGAGGACATGGCAGTGGTCAGTATTTAAATGGTGTACATGCCAGTGGTCAAAAATTTCACAACCAACAACAGACACACTGAGTCACAAACAAAAAACAATAAGAGGTACAAACAAAACAATAAAAACACACTCGTAGTCACAGACATGCACACACGCTCTGACCTCTGGAAGTTCCAGGTCAGACGCAGAGTCATGGCTGCACTGCTTTCCCTCAGCTCCCTGATGAGCTCCTGTCTGCTGGGGGGGCTGATCATCCAGACGGACCCTGAACTGCCCTCTATATTAGCCATCACAATGTCCTCATAGCTGTACAAGGTGATGAACTGCATGGCCACCTGTGAGGAAAGAGATAGAACTTGCTATTGGAGCAGTCAATCCAAGTCAGTCTAAGACTGCAGAGGAATAACAGCTGTATCAAACAGAGGTTTGGAACTGGACTTTTCACTTAGTGGTTGCTGTGGAAACTTGCTGTAATCCTGTATAAACGGTATGTAGCACAGACAGTATCAGTGAAAAGTGCCAGTTACACCTGGGTAACCTGGTCAACACCTGTATGAGATGGACTGGGCATAAGAGTGAAAGCAATGAAATGTCCAACAGTATCACTAGGTAGCACTGTAGAAGAGCTGGGACAACACAGCGATTCACTTCCGACTCAAACCTGTTCAGCAAATGCCTTGAGGGGAAAAAAAAAATAACTGATTTCCAGCAGGTGAACTCAAACTTTTAACTTGTACTTAATGAGTTGAAGAAAACAGAAATGTGAAATTTAAATGTACATTTATTCATATAGCAGATGTTTTTCTCCAAAGTAACGTACATCTCAGAGAAAAATACACAGAGTGCAGTATATCAACAGATGGAAAGATCTGGATGCAGACATGTAATTCTAGAGTACAGTCAATATATGAATGTCATTTAAAAGAGAGGGAGAGCGTTGGACTCACAGCATTTTTGCTGAACTTGGTGGTGAGGGCATCGTAGTTCTTCTGGCTGAAAGGCTGGATGGACTGCTGCTGGGCACTCATGGTGAACAGGGGCTGTAGAGAACAACAGTGGTCACTTGTCCCCACATCTGACAGCATCAGTAATCGAAATACAATAAACGGTATCTACACAACTTACTTCATAACCTCCCAGCTTGACTGTAACTGTAACATCCACTGGATGGTTGACTACACCCACCACAGATCTGACCAACGAGATGAAGAGCAGTGGAAACCAAATGATGCAAATAAGAAAGATGATGATGAGTCCTCCCATCCCATATTTCACAATCTTCTTCTTTTTCTGACCCTTTGGCTGAGGATATTTCTGAACAAATAAAAACAAAATCAAAACAGCGACCATGACATTACACCGGCAGGAAGGCTACAGCACAAAGTTGTTATAGGTTAGAGAACATGTGAAATTGGGTTGCTAATTACAGCTGGTAAAGTTAATATGTATTTTAGGTCTCACTACCACATTATCGTCAAGGAACTGGGATGGAAGAACAGTTGACACACCTTCTCTGTCTCACGGCTGCACTTTATAATAAAGATATTGGCATAGATGTCCTCCACACACATCCAGTTGGAGAGAGAAAGTGTGGTGTCAGTCCACACCCAGTCCATGACTGCCCGCAGTTCCACCAAAAATGGTACCAACCGAAACCTAAAATCAGAGCACATTTTAAATACAGATTTAGCAGAGGCTCACCAAAATCAAACATATAACTGGGTACTTAGTGGGGTAACATATAACAGTATCTGAATCTGCAACATCTTGATGTCAAGTACAGTTTCTTCACCATTTACATTTACATGTATTCATTTAGCAGACGCTTTTGTCCAAAATGACATACATCCCAGCAAAAGTACAATTTACATGACTTATCGCCCTCTGACATTGTAGCTTGGCTGTGCTTGGAAACTGCTCTTTCACTCATCCTCCCTATACACACACGCACATACCTGGGATGTCCTGAATATGACAGACTCACCCCTGGAACAGGAACAGGTTGAGGTGGTTATACTTCTTGGTGAGGATATTACCCAGGATGCGTGTTGGGTAGCCACAGCGGATCTGATATGCGGACAGACCAAAGTAGATGCACTTGACAAAGTACCAGAGCTGGGCCACGGGGTTCTGACTGAACATTCTGAGGAGAAGAAGGGTAAAACAATTTAAATTCAACAGGGTCTTTACAGATTTGGTGAAGATACTGTATGTGCCAGTGCTTCGTGTCCAACACAGCACACCTCTCTCCCTCACCTCTCTGTGACAGCAGGCAGGATGAAGAACATCCAGATATGAATGCCAAAAACAAGGATGATCTGGAAGATGAGCTTTCCCAGGACAGTCTTTCGCAGGTACAGTGCACGGTCGATGATCATGGTGCTGAATTGGATGAGCAGCATGACAAGGAATGCTTCAGGCACCTGGTCATCCGACAAGGTGGAGGCAATATCTGCTGCCGCTGAGTGTTTCTGGAAGATGGGTGGGGTACAGTACATTGATTAGAGACATTCTGAGATGTGGTTAAAATTGACCTGCATGGCTGGTGTGATAGAAAGGAACAGCTATAGAGACTTACTCCAAAGGCCCAGAACCCAAACACAATCACAATGAAGTCAACCACATCGGTGAGGAACATCAGCGCATAAACATCTGTGGCTGCACGGTAGTCTGAGTGCAGAATATCATAGAAGAATCCATATACTGGTTTGTAGACATTGCGCACACTGAAAAGAGAACATCAACAATCACAACGAGGTTTAGCATTATCAATGAAACGGACTTCCTAAGCCCACTACCACCTTTATTTCAAACATATGATAAATATAAAATATTATATTCTTAGCGGACAGTGTTTTTGTGAAACGTATGGCAGCAAAAATCAAACAAAAGTTTTAACACCCAAGTAATACAAATAATTCAGGAAACAGTGGTTCTATGTTTACATAGCTAAAGACAGGAGATGAAGGACAGCAGAACTACACTACATATTAGTAGGTCAGACAGCAGCACTGTTATACTCACAAGCCCACAAAAAGGCGATTAAATTTCTCTCTTGCTGCCTTCAGCTTTTTGCTGGCTGCCTCTTTGCGTTCAGCTCTCAGCCTTTTCTTTGCCTCTTTGGAATCTTTATGATCCTTTGCATCTGATGTGAGGAAAGAATAACAATAATAAATATTGCTATGGACAGAGGTTTGGCTGTAGCATTACTGAATGAAGACTCATTTTGTCCTCATGGTATATCAAAAGTGGGGGTACCTTTGCTTTTCTGCTTCCTCTTACGGAAGCGCAGCAGGCTACTTTTCTTTTCCTCTGATTTGCCCTCGGCTGTGGTAGATGGGCCCTGGTCCCAACTCGCATCAGATTCCTTCTGCATGTCCTCGCACGTTATCCTGTCATCCAGATCAGTGATGCTTGGCCTGGGGCTGGCATGAACTTCTGCCTCCCTGGTACCTTCCATGGGTTTCTGCTTCTCCTCCTCCAGTGGACCATCGCGGTCCCAAAGCCCGTACCGCTGGCAGTGAGACAATTTGATTTGCAGGTGAAAAATTACAAACAGTTCTGGCTTTACTGCCAGCTTCAACATGGCAGGCCTCACTGCTAGCTCCCCACATCTGGCCTTTTCCCTGTACCAAACTCTCCCTTTTTACTTGGTTACCATTTGGTCCTGTGCATGCACAGCATCAGTCAAAGGTATGAGTACATTTGCTGAAACAATTTTTTTCACTGAGCCATTAAATTAACAAATCTCAGCAAGAAACCAGTCAATGTGTCTTTTCAGCTTTTCCGCAGCAATGTCTAGAAGTACAGAGCACTTGCAGGTTGGTTTGCATTCACTCTTCTGTTCATTTTATCTCATACAAGCATTGGCAAGGGTGCCTGGTGCATTCACATTTTTCACTGGTACTATATATCTGCAAAGCAGAAACTTTTCTAGTTCTGCAATAAAAGTTATTACTGCTGTGCAGTGCTTCAACTTCACAAAAACAACCATTTCCTCAACAGGACAGACACTCTGGGGAATAATTACAATACTAAATGAAAATGCTGGACATTAGTACATGGCTTTATATTACAAAACTTGCCAAGAGACAGAAAGACTGGAGGGTGAAACCCGAAATGCTGTTGGAAAGAGAAAGACACAGAACTTGTTTATCTTGGTCACTTTGCTAAAGGCCTCTGCTAACTCAACATAATGTAATATTCTTCATGATTCAAATCAATACACAAGAAGATCGACAGAAGAATACCAGGCTACCTGGAGCAGGGAGCGATGGAAGAAAAGGGCGAGCAACTGCAGCAGGTCATAGCGGATATAGTTGTCTGTCTTCTCCAGGCCCAGGATGCGTGGTGGGAAGAAGGGTTTATCTTCATTCAGCTTGGTTTCATAAACACTATTCCATGGGAAGAATCCAAACTGGAACAGGTATTTGACTACCACCATGACCTAGGACCAACCACAATAGAACCAACATTAACATTCTCCTCAGATCTTGGATCAAAGCAAAAAACAAAAATACCCTGAATTAAGTGAATGAAGTAAATGTTTACAAAACCAAAAAAGATGACTGGTGAACACCAGAAGATAAAGATAACATCAGATAAAGATGTAATACAGCAGAGAAAATATAGCTAGTTTATTGTAGGGCTTTATGCTTTACTTTATACAAAAAACTTCCTCATTCAGCAGTGTGCACATGAACTAGTGTAGTTCAGGTCAAGTATTCTCTGTGTTTAAATTGGATAGCTTTGGTTTGGAGTTCCTTTCTCTAATCCTTGCTGCTTATTGCACGACTGGACACTGGATTTTTCTCAGCCTTTGTGATTTAACCATAGACCGTGGTTCTCCCAGTGACCCACCTCTGTGTAAACAATAGCAGTCATCCAGAACTTCTTGGTGGGCCGGGGCACGGCGAGCATGGCCCACAAGAAGACGAGGATTGGTAGGACCAAAGAGATGACTGATGCAGTTACCACATTGTTCAACACAATGATAAAGTAGCAGACTAGTTCAGAGTTGGCTGCCAGCAGGTTGTAGAGGGCAAAGAGCAGCTTCAGGGCCCGGTTCTGAGAAGCATAGAACTCCTGGCTTTGGACCAGCTCCTCCACAAAGAAATGGCTGAAAGGAGGGGGGGAAAAAAAAAAAAAAAAAAAAGGGCAGCAACAACATGAGATGAAATTACACACATAGTACTAACTGACAACAGGCTGGGCTCGAAGGACTTGGACAAGCAGGAATGGAATTAAAAGGAATTAAACACAAAAGGCAGGAAACAGAACCCCATGGAAAGGAAAGCAGAAGAATGAAACTGATAGAATGGAACTGGCATTCTGTTCTCTTGGTCCTTCTTGGAACTGACTAACAAAACGCAGTAAAATCCTGAGTGCTGTCGTATCATAAAGAAAAGTACATATCCTTTTATTTAATCATTGTTCTTGTTTTGTTAGTATCTATGAAATAAGAAACAATCAAATCATGAAAACCAGGGGTATTGGTGAGATTAGCAACTGGTGGTCATGGGATCACAGCCACCTGTCAGCAAGCAGCTCGCTGGCAGTTCTACACCGGCGAAAACATGGACTGCTGTGTTCCTCAAGCTCTGGCTCCCGTTCCCGTTCCGGGACTGCCTCTGAGCATAGGGTGGTGCTACTGTGGGCAGCAGTTTGAAGTGTGGTACACCCCATGCCGGAAAGTTCTTCCACCCCTAGGCCACTGCAGGATCAACAACAGGGTGAATCACACTTCTGTTGCAATGCTTTCATATGAATAACATGAGAAGATGATCACTTAAATTTTGTTTCAGACAGATCTTTGGCAGGAAAGCTGTAGTTTAAACATTGATCTAGTGTGTGTCTGCTTATGTGTGGGTGTGGATGCATGAACAAGGTCTTCAGGGCTCACTTCTACCTGGTTGCACTGTTACTGTTTATATTGTCAGTATCCAGCTCATCCAGACAGGTCTCAACTGTGGGGCTCTCACTGCCCTGGGATACCTGGTCTTCTTGGGGTTCCCTAGAAGGTGTCTGCAATGCAACACAACCCAGTTAGTAGCCCATCAGTGTCCACCACCTGTCTGTAGTAACCATGGGTGGATAACAACCACTGGAGTCAAACCAGCTAGCCAACAGTCACCTGGCTGATGTTGTGGATGATGAAGAAGCGCTGGTTGCAGAGCACAGTTGAAGTGTCCACGTACTGCTTGGTGAGGACATTGAGCCACTGTGTCAACCCATCCACCATGGCCAGGAGGAGCACCCACAAGAACCTCAGGATGTCCAGGATCCTTTGCATGATGTCACTCCTCCCTGGGAGATGCAATCATCATTAACATCAGACAGCATAGTGGACAAGGAAAAAGATTTGAAACCAGAAGCTTGTTTATTTGGGTGCTCCCCTGTACAAAGTTAAAAATTAATTAAAAACTATTACTATTCTATTATTGCACCTTTGTGCATGTTTACCAAAAATGAGTGTACATCAACAAGCCTGCTGTTGGGGGGGGGGGCACTGTAATGGTACAATAATTATGAGAAACAGACCCCTGGCCAGTAACATTATAATGTTCAGACTGTGACCTGTGTCTCCCTCCTCTGGCTCCTCCTCTTCCTGTGCATTCTGCCCCTCAGGAGTGACCTCACCTTCCATGTCTTGAATTGTAACATAAAACAGGAAAAACTAAAATGAGTTATTGAAGAAATGTCTCAGGGCAAAAACCATTCATAGTAGATAGATAGTTCACAGGCGTGACTAAGGGTGTGAAGATGTCAGTGTGTATCCTATCTTCACGGCTGCCTTGGTTTTTAAGTTTTTCTGTGTTGAGCTTGTGAAGCTGGTACATTGTATGAAATGGAGAGGAATTTGACAGACAGCCCTCCACTGTCTGCCCATGACAGCACAAGATAACGAAGACCAGCTGTTGACTGTCAAGAAGAAATCATGAGGAACATTGAAGGCAGCTGGTCTGAGAATTAGGAGAGTCTTGTCTTTCATAACTGTTATCTGATGGTTGTCTTGTTTGGTTTCCCTCTGGTGTTCTACTTTAATAGGCCCTGACCCGATTTCATTTGGTTACTTTCTTTATAAAAATCTTAATTTTTGTGAGAAAACTTGCTGTGCTCTGCTCCTGCCCCACCCATGTGGCAACTTCCACTCCACAATATGTATGAGTACATTGTGTGTGTGTGCGTGATTGCGCGCATGTGTATGACAGTATAGTGTTTATGTGTGCATTTCTGTCAGTATAGCGTTTGCATGTGTGTCTATATAATATGGGTATGCATATGCAGCAAATACTTCTGTCACTTTGCTGGTGTCTCTAACCCAAGCTCTGGCGGTTCTCCTCTGCCTCGTATTGCTGCAGCTCTCTGAGGTGTTGCTGGCGTTCTTGCAGTGCTGCCTTGGCGTTAGTCACCCAGGCCTGGTACGCCAGCTGTGGGCACAGCATCAGCATTATGGCAAGCCATTTTTTTTTTGAAGAAGTAAATCAGCTGGGAATGGGGGCTCAGAAAGGTGGTGTGTCACCTGAAAGGCACTCTGCCGAGAGGGCTTCAGGTCCTCTACCGGCAATGTCTCTTCCTCTTCCTCACTGTCTGACTCAAAAAGGTAATACTCCCCAGAATGCAACACTGCAACCACACAAGGGGAACATGGAAAAACAGAATCAGTCGCACTTCCTGTCCCTGCAATGACACAGAACTAAAGGGGCAGAAAAAAAGAACTCATAGCACTGTGAGAATTCAGACAGAGCAGAGAAAAGTCTATGCACGGTCCTTTTTCGGACCCTGATAACCTCATGCAGAGGTCATTAAGATTAGCAATAGCGCGCACACACACATTGCCTGAAACCACTTGTCCCGAGGGGGGTCGGAGCGAACCAGAGCCTAACCCGGCAACACAGGGCGTACTGGAGGGGGAGGGGACACACTCAGGATGGAACGTCAGTCCGTCGCAAGGCACCCATGTGGGACTTGAACTCCAAACCCACCTGCGCCACCGCACCCCCTCTCAGGGCTCTACAGGCAATTTCAAAATGACTATAGTCTATTCCTTGTCATTTAACAGATCCTCAGAGATTTTGTGAAATGCCTGTTGTACTGCATTTTCCCTGGGGGGATAGAGGTATGAGCAATTTGCTCAAACAGCTGAAGCTGTACAATAGATTCTACTGGCCAAGGCAGAAAGTAACGAAAACAAATGATTAGCATAGGCAATTGTACAATTCTCAGTAAATGTGAACTGTGCCTGAAACTACTGCAGACAGACACCTTTCAACAAAAGACCTTACATTACTGAAAAATATCAATGGCAGATACTGGTATAGTAACGATGTAAATATTTCAGCAACACTGACGTGCATATATGAAGACATCATGCCCTTTATAAATTTAACACAGTAAAACACACAAACTAATTAAAATGTTATAGTTCACCTCCTCTGCTAGAGAAAATATATATAATTTGAGGAGCTACACAAATAGCTCTAATTTTAAGGCTGCTAGTGTATATAAGAAGCCTCAGGTTCCCCTCCCTCAGGGTCACACTATGAGGTTCACAGACATGGGATCAGGCTGTTTGGAAGTCTGGCGACTGTCTGAAAATACCTGCCCATGCAGCCAGAAACAACAAACACAACAAGCCTTGCCAAAGCACGCTGCTGCAAGAGAGACACACTGCAACTTGGGTGGGTGCATGCACATGCACACATAACTGCATAGACACACACATGCACTCACACACTTATACCTGTCGCATGGTCGAGCCATGGACGCCACCACCTTTTTTTCTGTTTCGGGGACTTACTCTCCTCCCCTGGGTCTTTAACACGAAGTGTTGAAGAAAAAGGCCAGAGGTATTAGAGCTTCTGCCCATGCTAAACAATTCACAGTGTGTATACTCACAAGAAAACACTTTCTCAAAGTTGTCTTGAGTCCAGGGTTCTAGCATTTTTCATTATATTTTAACTTTAAAATGTAACAATGCAAGTTGTTTTGACAAGCCTTCATCACTACATGCTGGGCAGTGGGTAGCACTGTGGTTAGCATTGTTGTCTTACAATCAGAATGTTACTGGTTTGAATCCCTAACCTTGCTATACTATCTTTGTCATTGTTATTTACCCAAAATTGCTCCAGTAAGAGCACCTAGCTGTATCAAAGAGGTAAATCATTGCATGTGGCTTAGTATACAAATTGAGCATTAAATGTTGCCTTGGACAAAGGTGTGAGGTAAATAAAAAGAACCAGTTAGAACATTTGTAAAACAACTAGAAAGCATCTTTTCCCACTGCACTAATCAAATTGCCACACTGAGGTTGCCTTCAGGAGGTGTGGTGTACCCAATTCCTCCCCCACTGTGGTCTTTGAAGAATGACGTCCCTCCTTGTATTTCTGCTGTTTGGCCCGGATTCGCTCCATTCTGTGAAAAGAAACAGTCTCAATCCCGCACTGTAGTTAAAACACTTTTACCTGTTTATCCCTTTGCTGCCCTTCTTATCCATCTGCTATCACCATCCATTTCCCTGCCAACTATGGCTACCCCCCAAGATTTCACTTCTACTGACCATTTTATTCATTCATTTAATAATTAATGGTCAGTCCAACAGTCATGTGGAAAAGGGAGAAAGACAAAGCTGACTGTTGTTCCTGGGCAAAACAATGAAAAAGGCAAACCCACTGATCCCACTTTTTTCTTATATTTGGTTGAAGAACTATTTAAAAAAAAAAAAAAAAAAATCCTGCGACAAAGCTTCCACTCACGATCTCTTGAGCTGTCGGAGAGACCTCTGTTCAGCTTGCTCATGGAATCTCATGTTCTTTATGATGCTGGCCCTAAACAGCTCAAAGCCCCTGTTGGGAAACATGTAACATCTGACTTACTGCACTGACACACACGTGCACATGCCAGAACGCACTTCATTACATATAAACAGAACACACAAAGTAGTAGTCCAGCAGGGAATGCATCACCTTGTGTAGTAATAAAACTTTGACCACTGGGACCAGCAACCTTTGGCTTTAATAGTGAATTATAGCCTTTATAGACTGTAACATACAGTTGTACTGCTCCTTTTTTGTATTAGATGTATCCACACAGGTCCTGGGTCTCCACAGTGGAATGCCCAGGAGGGGTGGGCACCCACTGGAGCTTGGACCCCTAAAGGTTTATTTTCTTCCTTTGGTTGTGTTTCAAGTTTTTGCTCTCCTTTCAACTGTTACGAACAGGGTTCTGCATTGTCATTTGTTTATGCATTATAACTGCAATTTTGAATAATTTTCAGTTTCATTGTTGACACTGTGACATTCTGGTAAGAAGAGAGCTGACCATAAAAATAAATTGAATTGAACTTCAATGCATTCCTAATAACGACGCAGATCATCTGTGTGAAAGGTAAGCAATTTAAGTAAATCTTGCAGAGAAAACAGCTGGAAGTAATGGCCGTGTGGAGCTGTAACCTAAGCTGACTCATCAGAAGGCTGGAGGAAAAGAGTTTGAGAGACTAACCGGGAGGCCTGTCGTGCAGAGGCCTGCAGATCTGCCGTCACGTGTAGGAAGTAGAAACTGAGGAATACTCTTCTCTGAAGCAGGAGGAAGAAGAAGCAGATGCTGTCCCAGATGATCCCAGCCTCCTCCACAGGTAGTACACAATCTTGGTCACTTACCACCTTGGCTGGAAAATAATTTCACACACAAACATGGCTATTTGGATGTTACATGTGGTGACTACTACAGTTGCAATGCTCTTGGATGTAACTAAGGTACACACATGGTTTCAGGGGTCTGTTCAGTTACAAAAGTGCTAGTGTTACTCACGGTTATAGTAGCCTTTGACAGTACATGCTAGGCTGAAGAGCTGTATCACCCAGCAGAAGTTGGTCTGCAGGTACTCCACAAACACACATGCCAAGATCTACAGGGGTAGCAGAAACACATACAATTACTATATGAATATTACAGCAGGTTTTCCCCACTTAAAGTGATGGAGCAATAATAAAAACTTCCAGGTCAACCACTTATATACCTCATTTGAATGGATATTTACGGTGGAAATCACTTAGACAAGAGATAAACTGTTAAACGGACCTAGATGCTGAAGCTTTATGAATCTGGTGAAGTGAACAATGAGATAACTAAGACCTATTCACTGACTATCAATAACTCCATGTCCAGTGCAGGCTGGCTGCTGTCTGGAGCCTGTCCCAGAAGCATACAGTGCGAGGTCAGGTAATATACACTCTGGTCAGGACACCAGTCCATCAGAACGGAGTCACACACACTATGGGTAATTTAGAGCTACCAATTCTCCTAAAGCACATTTGTTTGGACTGCAGGAGGAAACCAGAGCACCTGTGAAATCCCTATGCACACTGGGCAGAACATGCAAAATCTACACATAAATCTATGCCTGACTCCATAGCCCAGGTGATGTGCCACCCTGTAACTGCAACACACTACAGACCAGTGTTAACCATTCTGTTCCCAGCTGTCACAAGTCATCCTGTGAGGTTGTCTGGCACTCACTGACAGCACGTTCTTGGCCAAGATGACAGCCACGTTGTACATAATCAGGCAGTCCCATAGCACTAGCCGGGTCCGGGGAGGCTTGATTAGCAACTCGGTCCCAAACAGCAGGAAGTAGAAGCATGCCAGCAGGTAGCCCAGGCCAAAGACACTGATTCGTGTGGCCCCGGTGACAAAAACCACTGCTAACACAAACCACAACATGTGGCGGAAAACCAGCACCTTGACCATGTCTAGGTAACACCTGGGCAAAAAGGAGAGAGAGATTGAGTGATGGAGACAGGGAAATTAAAGGTACATGCAGGGACAGACAAGTGCATAAAGACACTATATAACGAGATAGCTATACATTGTTTTGGAGAAATGCATCTTAAAAACAACACAGAGAAATCTTAATCAATATTATATGTGTTGTAGCATCTTAATTTGCACTTAAATCACATTCACCTGCATGGCTTTAGCTGGAGTTCAGCTCAATAGAGTTCTCATTGACCTCGTACAGCTGGGATTTCTTTGAGTGAGGTTTGTGTGTACTGGCAGGTTGTGCAACTCATAATAATATGTATACCTGAGAACTAGTAACTTATGCGCACTTGAGTATACACTTCAGTACTGCACTTTACAATGACTCTTCGCTGCATCAGCTTAAACACGCACCTGCAATTTATGAAGTTAGGCACAGGGTTCACAGGCCTGTCCTTCATAGGGTCGTATTTATCCGTATTGTCCCCACCCAGCACCATCCACTCCTCCTTCTTTTCCTCCTCGAATACCTTCCACTGTTGCGAGGCACAGATCAGCAGGAGGAAGTCAGCTGTAGAGAGAAAGAGGTTGAGGATCGAAACTTAATCAACCGCAAGCAACAGTAACCCCATCTGTCCACAAGGGGGCTGCAGACTCACCAATGAGGTTCCTGGAGTTTGGGATGGTGTAGAAGTCTGGCAGGTAGATCCACTTGATCAGGGCAGAGTTGATGGTGATGGAGGATTTCCACCTCCAGGGGTAGTCTAATGAAGAAATGATCTTCAGAAGCTGATTGTGTTTGATTAAAAAACCACCCCCAAAGAAATACCTAAATTTACAGTTATTCCTTTAGCTGATACAACTATTTATCCACTCATATAGCTGGGTAATATTACAGGCCAGTCCAGCAGTCCCAGTACCTTGCTCAAGGGTACTACAGTAATACGTGAGATTAGAACTGGCAACCTTGCATCCAGAAGCAGCAGTCCTAACCATTATGCTATCAGTTGCCCCCTACTACAGTGATGAATGTATACGGACTACACAATAAAATGGCTGAAATGAACAATGCAGGTAACAATCTCAGTATGACTAGGACAGTCACCTATACACAAAGCTGGAGGGATTCCCACACACAAGATGTACTGGTAGATTGTGAAAAACACCAGAAAGAGACAATATTTGGGCCAGATCCTTGCAATAGCTGCCCGCTGCCGTCGGGTCAGTATTACCACCAGCCAGCAGCCGTGAATTATGACCAGGAAGTTCATCCGCTGGCCAATCACATTCACTGTCACCAGGAAGCAAATCTGGAGAAAGAAATTCAAATATTAGCATTTGAAAACAACTTCAAGTAACCCAAAAAGCCTTAAGACTTCAAAACAAGTTCTTACTGATTTTATAACCTACATTAAGTTAATAATAATTAGCATCAACCAACTGTAGACTTGCTTATAGTTCAATGTGGTGTTACTCAGATGAAATGTAACATTTTAAAAACAAGTGGGTATGAATCAGGTGGACTGGTGACTCTAAAATCAGCCATAGAGAGAGAGAAGAGAGAGAGAGAGCCAGAGACAGAAAAAGTGTGTTTCACTGGTGTATGGATGAGTAACTCATTGTAAGTAGTCTCTAGCATTGTGGGTCACCTTGGGTAAATAAGGCGTGGGGCCATAAAACTAAACAGTGTTCGTTGGAAATTGCTTTGGAGAAAAATGTTTCCAACTCTGTGTAAGTACTACCTCCAGGCCAAACTTGTAAAAGCTGTAGTTCAGCAGGTACTTGAAGCAGGTCAACAGGTCCTGGTCAAGGTCATCCCGATTGGCATTGGGGAAGAGAATAGGGATAGAAGGTGGGGAGCACTGGTGCTGCCGATAATGATGTGTCTGGTGGCGATACACTGTGGCTTCAAACACCAGCAGCATCAACACCAGGAGATGGTTCTGAACATGTGACAGAAAGTGGCATGAGGTGAACTTTAACCAAAAATGTTGGCACACAGTACTAAGTCACTCTAGAACCACTATTATTATTTTGTAAACAAGGAGCTGTGCAAGTTTGTGTATCTACAAACACAGTAAGCTGAGTTAGTAGCAGGAGTCTCTGTTAATCAAATAAATGATCTATGATCCAAGACTCACAATAGACAACTCACCACAATGGTCCACACAGCAAACAAGCTGATTTTTTGTGTATTTTAGGAATACAGAGGGTCCTCGGTTAAAGAAAAGAGTCCACCAGAGTAAATGATTATGGTGAAGACGAGTCCCACCTTGCTGTACCCCAAGGCTGTTGCATCCTTCCTGAACCCGAACCAGTTGGCTGGGTCCACGGGGGCCTTGTAGAGGGTGGAGTTCTGCAGCTCTTCGATTTCCATGTTGGTCTCGTTGTCAAAAGGCTGAAGATACCATCAAGGGAGAAAGAGGAGTCCAGACAACCAAAATAAAATCCCTTCAGTTAAAGAAATTCTTTAAAGCCAAAACAGGAAACAGCAGACATTCATAATGCTGCTATTAATGTATTACACAGCTCCTTAAGTCACACATACTCCCTGGGCTGATGTATTAAGTCTCAGCAAATGCAAACAAAAGGCTCCTTTCTTTAAACAAACCACTAAAATTGAAGTTACACACCCCCACGGATTTCAAACATGATAGCTGCTGCAATTTTTGCACTAAAATATGTTTCCTACAGACTGAGGAGAAAGAAAAGGTGGACAGCCTAATAAGCACGTGTGCTACTGCCATGAAAGCATAGGACCCTTTATTATCCGTCTCATTAAGTAGGAGCATAACAGCTGGCATCTCCAGCACATCTGCACACATGTGACTAAAGTGCACAAGGGTCTCACCATGGTGCAGTTGCTGGAGTATTCATAAGGGGTGACCACACTAAGCTGGTAAAGCATTTTGCAGACGATGATGATGCAGACCCAGATGGTGGATAGACAGGAGGCCATGTGACGGAAGCGGGAGTATGGCATAGCAAATGTCCACAACACCACTAGAACCAGGTTCATCACTGAAGGCTGAGGGACACATCCAAAAACAGAAAGAGACATGAGACGGGGAGAGTTCAGACAAGCTTTGGCACAGTGTCTACTGAAACTGGACTCCACAGGTAAACATTATAACAGGAAAGCTTAGCTCCAGTCCTTGAACACAAGATGTTTTATGGGCTTTTAATTTCTTGCTTTAACTAATTATTTGAATGGGACATATCCTTAGCTTATATTTTAGGTGTTTACCAAGTACTAAGAATCATTGTAAAACTGTAACTCCAATTTAAATTTTAATTGTTTTTGATTGTTCTGACAAAAAAAAAAAAAAAAAAAAAAAAAAAACTAATTCCACCTAGTTGACAGGTACAGAACCCTGACCTCCAGAAGTGCCACACAGATGACAAAGAAGGCAACAATTTTGAGGATATGCAGTTCCAGGACCCTCCAGATGAACACTTGCACACGGGTCAGGTTGTCAGAGAATTTCCTGAAGAGCACCACCAGCCGGTCCATGACCAAGCCCCACTTGCTGGGCATAATTTCTGGATGTACAGAGTCAAGAGAGGGTTCACACGGCAAATGAGTATTGGGAGGTGACAAGATGAATTAAAAAAACAAGGCGCATTTACTGTCTATTGGTAGGTTTGAGTAAGGAATACATACATTCAAACACACACTTGCATCTCCATGCAACATTCTCACCTTCATCTTCTGATTCATTACCCAAAAGTTCCGTCTGCTGATTTTCTCCTTCGTATACTGTTCTTTCTGCAGCCTGTGGGACTTCTGCTCTCTGGCCAGCTTTCTTTCTGCAGAAGAAACCCACCATTAGGAAAGTGTTGATTCAGTACTTCTAGTGCAGACAGGGCCAAGAAAGGGTAAAAGCATTACTACAGATGATTACCTGTGGATTGGTGTGACATGCTCCAGATCAGTGATCTTCATAAAGGGCCGGTGAAAGTAGTGCAGCTGGAGAATGCAGGCCAGCAGGAAGAACCCTGGGATGACTATGCTTGTGAACAGCTCTGAGAGCTGGAATGTTTCCAGGCCAATGACTGCTAACCTGGGCAGCACAAGCACAGTTGACCACTGATTAAAGAATAAACACAGCAAGACAGTGCAATCTGGTGCACAGCAAGACTAAACGCTAAGGACCTTAGCTATCACATCCTTTTCTAAAGTGATAATATACACAGAAATTTACTGAACTTCTACAGCTGTTAATCAGGTTTCATAAAATGTAATAAATTTTACACTGTAAGCAAAACTGTGGATCTCATGGTCCAAAACTTTGCAGCCATGTATGACAAAAACAGAAAACATACTGTTCTTTTGTAAAACCGGTAAAATTCTTCCAGTAGTTGGGGAAATCCTCAAATTGGAAAGTATAGATGGCAATGAGGACCAACATGGTGTAAGCCACCACTAGCCACCAGAAAACCTTGAGCAGTCTCCGCCACAGAGAGTAGTATACCTGTAAGAGGGAAGACTGGCTTCAGGGAAAATTACCAGTCTATTTAGAACTCAAAATATGTGTGGAAGAATAGGGAGCTGTCATGGTCATGCCACATGGTGGATGATCCCTAAGGGTATTGCTTGGCATGTATGAAAAAGGGAGACTGAGTGTCAGTATTTAAAGCACATGAGAGAGGTCATATGCAAGGCTGGAGGCCTACATGGGAATGGTTCGAGGCCTGTCCATACCTGGTAGAGGCAAAGACAGAGCAGGAAGAGGAGCATGTAGACAATCTTGTAGCCGACCAGCTTGCCAGCGAAGCTGACCGTGATGAACATGCCACCACACACATAGATCCAGTACTTGGCATAGCAGCTCATGACCACCTCACCCAGCACCTTCAGAACGGATTCATTCCGCCCAGCTCTCTCTGTGAGCCAAGAAGAAGAGCGAGATATCGTAACTTAATATTTTTATCAATATTACAATGTAAAAAAATATACCAGTACAGTAGATAAGGAAGTACAGAGGCAAATAACTAGCTTTGAAAATTGATTCCAGCTTCAGTCTCCAATGATGTGGATCTGCACTTATTCCATTTAGAGGCAGTCCCCGAGTTTCGAACTGACTGGACTTGCATACAACCCATACTTACGAACTACCCCTTTACTGACCGGAAGTTGATTTTTTTTTTTGTCACTATAAGCAACAATCAAATGAAAACTTCAAAATTAAGCCTATTAGAGTAAAAATTCCTGGTGCGTCAGACATCTCCGCACGCATTGCTGCCTGCCTGTCGGACATCTCTTCATGGATGTCTGATCACCACCTCCAACTCAACCTCTCCAAAACAGAGATTCTTTACCTCCCAGCTGGCCCGTCCTCCTGTCACAATCTATCAATCAAACTGGACCACTCACTCACCTCGCCTACCTCCTTGGATAAGAGTCTGGGAGTAACGACTGATGTGAGTCTATCTTTCGCTCAGCACATCAAAGCCACAATCCGGTCCTGTAGATACATCCTGCATAATATTCGTAGGGTTCATCCCTACCTCACAATTGACTCTGCCCAACTACTTGTCCAGGCCACGGTGACGTCCCGTCTGGACTACTGCAACTCTCTCCTGTGTGGCCTTCCTGCTACTGCCATCAAACCTCTGCACCTTCTACAAATCCTGCTGCACGAGTTATGTTTGATTTGCCAAAGCGTTCCCACATACCTCCTCTTCTCATTTCTCTGCAATGGCTTCCTATAGCTGCCAGAATCAAATTCAAGAACCTGGTTATTGTCTACAAATGCATCAATAGAACTGCTCCCAGCTATTTTCAGGTCTTGGATCAACCGCTACACCCCTTCGCTCGTCTACTTCGGCTCACTTAGTGGTCCTGCGTGCGAAAGATAAAGCATGGAGGTTCTTGGTTCTGGCTCTGTTGTGGTGGAACGACCTTCCCCCCCGACTCAGAACTAGGGAAACTCTGTCTACATTCAAGAAGGGTCTGAAAACTCACCTTTTTCGGACCCATTTTGCCCAAGATCTCTCCAGTTCATGAACAATGAACATGTTCATGCACCGTAACTTCATGAGTATCACCAGATAAAGCCTTTTATAACAACTCCGGCATTGTATTTGCTTGCTTGTGTATCTTGATATTAAAAAAAATAAAATAAAATGGTAGGAGGGTATCAGGATTTGTCTATCCTGTGTTTTATGCACCTGCTTGAACAATGAACCTCGGTGCTGCAAGTGGTAGGTAAACTGGGTTTACTTGAGTCACGTGTCTGCAGCTATGTCTCTTTCTTTTAATGTAATGCATAAATTGTACTTTTGCTGAGATGTACGTCACTTTGAACAAACGCGTCTGCTAAATGAATAAATGTAAATGTAAAATTTGAGTTACTGTATATACAATGGTTCGTAATAAAGAACAGGCGCTACTTTGCAAGTGCATCAAAACATTGTGCGTCTACAGTGGTTTGGCCGCTCGTGGGTGGGGCGCATGAGCCCAAGGCAGGACAGACTTCCTTCTTTTCCCATTAACAATGTCTCGTGTTACTGTATTTGGCTTTTTTATTTTTGTTTTTACCCTCCTAATTATAGCACCAAAGTGTAAATGTGATGCAAGTGATGGTGATGCATCCAAGAAAAAAGAAACAATTACAACTGAAACTAAAGAGTAAATAATAAAGCGAAAGGTGAAACACCAACGAACAATGGAAAAAGCCAACATTAAAGTTTCTTAAATGTTTTGCACACGCACATGCACTCTCTCTCTCCCTCTCTGAGAGAGCACTCAGCTACAAAAGACACATCTTCCCAGTTGTGGAATCTCATTCCAGACAACCTCCCCCTCTCTGCTCTTCCAAGTCTTTGTGTTTGACTTGCCAAAGCATTCCCATGTATCTCCTCTACTCCTTTCTCTGCACTGGCTTCCTATAGCTGCCCGGATCAAATTGAAGAGCTTGGTTATTGCCTACAAATGCATCAACAACACTGCTTCCAGCTATTTACAAGAGTTGATCAACCGCGAAACCACAACCAGACCACCTTGCTCGTCTACTTCTGCTCGCTTGGTGGTCCCACGCATGAAAGGTAAAGCGCGGAGGTTCTCAGTTCTGGCTCTGTTGTGGTGGAATGACCTCCCCTCTTACTCAGAACTGTTGAAACTCTGCCTACATTCAAGTAGGGTCTGAAAAATCATCTTTTCCAGACTCACTTCTCCCATAATCTCTCAAGCTCATGTATGTGTAAATGTTCATGCATCGTAACTTTATGATCATGCCCAGATAAGCCTTTACACAACTGCTACTCCTGTATTGTATGTAAATGTTTCTGTACCTTTTTATTTATTTAAAAAAAAAAAAAAAAAAAAAAAAAAAAAACACTGTAGGAAAGTGAACTGGATTCGTCTATCCTGAGTTTTATGCAGCTACTCATGCGATGAACATCGGTGCATAAAGCGGAAAGAAACAAACTAGGTTTACTTAAGAATCACATGCCTGCAACAGTGTCTCATTTTCTCCTAACGTAATGCACAAATTCTATTTTCTATGAGATGTACATCGCTTTGGAGAAAAGCATCTGCTAAATGAATTAATGTAAATATAAGTCCTGTCCCTCATCATCCCCCAGTCCCATTCCACATCTCCTTGATAACGACTGCCCGCCTTGTGCCTCGACCCCGATTTCAGATCAATGCCTCTGTTCAGTTCGCCAATCGACTGACCATGAGAACACGTCTAGTCCTTTGATTCTGAATAAAGGATCCTGCATTTGGGACCGGTCTCCTCCATGTCCTCTGTTCATCATCACGTTACATTTATTATTATTTGTTTCTGTCTCTCTTTATTAGAAATAATGTAAATTTACTATTATTATTACATTTACTCACTTAGACACTTTTCTCCAAAGCAACATACATCTCATTATATTATCATTATATTGTGTTATTATTTTTATTATTGTATTGTTATACTAAAGATGTTTTAATGTGTCTGAAGTGTTTCTTTAATGTTTTTTTATGCACAGAAAGATACACGATATACAATATACTAAGTCAAACATTTGACAAACTGACGTTAGATACCTACCATACCTAACTCTTGAATTACGTTAAAATCCGACTTAAAGATGGACTAAAGACACGGAACTCGTTCGTAATTTGGGGACTATCTGTAGTGGAAAGTATAACTTCCAAATTGTTTCAACTGAAATACCCAACTGTATATATGTATATATATATATGGATATATATGTATATACCCTCCAGAGAAAAATGTGCACACATTCAACATCACTCACCTCCTGTAGTTACTTCCTGCAGTGGTGTTGCCAAAATTTTCTTCCTGCTAAAACTGTCCTTAACCGACTGTCGCAGCAGCAACCAGAAGGTCAAAGTGTAGAGCAGCTAATGGACAGAGGCAAAGTGAACATTGTCAAGGGACATCCCATTAGTGATACCAAAAAGTGTTCACTGTGACAATACCATACATTTGCACTCACTACTTCTTTTGCAGGGCTCTAAAACTTGTACTCTCAATGTACTTAAATTAAATCACCAAGCTTATGGGTGTATATTATGTATTTGTATGACACTAAGACAATATCTGCATTAAGACAAAAAAACACAAGACTACAAGCTACTTTTCAAAAGATGACAACACACTCCTTCACCCTCCTCACCATAGCCCCTAGGCGCAGGCATGGGTAAGGGGCTCGGTCCAGGCCCAGCTGCCTCAGGCTCATTGTGCCCAGGTTCTGGGGCAACTCTTGCTCCAGGTCCATGGCCCAGACATACTGTAGGCTGCAGAGTGACAGGCCATAGAGCAGAATGAAGGGCGAGCAGAGTGTGGCAAAGTGGCGGCGAGCCCGCACCATCCAGATTAAGCATGCCCACAGCAGCAGCACAAAGGTTAGCCAGCTGTGGTAGGTGATACTCCAAACCTGAAGGGGGCAGTGTGGGGACACCACAAAGCATTAAAATCTCAGTCAGAAAAGCAAAACTAAAACAATGACTCCACCATTTGTAATTAGACAATAAGTGTAACACTTATCACATGTGACTTAGTAAAAATTATAGAACTACAAGATGGGTCTTACCATCATTGCAATGAGAGCACACACATAGCTCTGCTGCATAATCATTCGACCGACTATGTGAAGGGGGTTGTCTCTGTCAAGCCCACTGGGGGTACCACCAAGGCCTGAAAGATGGGGAAAAAGGTAATACAAGAGGTTAATGGAAATTAATAACAGAACAGTTCCACTTTTCTTATTAGGGAAATGAAAAAGAGTACAAGTGTACAAACTGCCTCACCTAGATCCTGGTGACTAGAACCGTTAATTACTTGACCTCTGGCACTCTCAGACTCACAACCTGGTGGCTCACTAGCAGTTAGCAGCATTTCCTGAAATAAACACATCAATTTAACTTAACAAGCAATGAAAAATAAACAAGAGGAAGAAAGAGAGGAACAACAACAGGATCCATAACGAAGGAGCTGGAGATGTGAACCCTGAAGACAAAGAGTTGGTACCTGGACTCACCTTAGTGTCATCTTCACTTGCCTTTCTTGATCCCCATGATCTGAGCTCCACTTGCTCCCCTCCACCCTCCATCCTCACACTGCTTGTCTGCATTGTCTCTTCCTGCTTTCCAGAAATTACAAAAAGTTCTTCAGAACTAAGACTAATTTTACAGTGGCACTTTATTTTATCAGGCCATGCATTGCGTTGGAACAGTATACCAGACTTATTCAACAGAAGTAGAATCAATTAAAAAACAAGTAGACTCATGCATATATCCAAAATTGATAAGTACCTCTTCAGAAGACAAAAGACTTCCCATTTTAAGCACTGTTGCCATAGTGATGTACAGAAGTAGCAAGATCCCAGGGTTGGCATACACAGGCCAGTTATGTTCTGTGTTCACAATGAGGTCATAGGAGGTGGAGGAGCAATTACTTGGCATAAGGATAACTTTTAGGCCAAAGAGTCTGAGGGAGACAAAACAAGAATGGACATTCTCTCACAACACATCATCAATCACTGCAACCAAGGCCTAAAATCACCAAAGGTCATGTCATTCTGGGATCTATGGAAAAAGTTCAACTCTTGCCCATATTTGTGGAAATGTGGCTACATCATCCACGTTCCACACCAGGTAAGGGGCCCAAAAATACTGACACTGGGGGAAACTAGAACCCTCCCTCCCTCCTATCTCCTGCCACTGCCAGCATACTGGAAAATAGCTTTCCAGAACTTGCTCAGCCAATAACATTCCATGCATAGCTCCACAGTTTGCAAAATTCCTCCCGTCTCAGAGATCTGAAGGTGGTCACTATGAGTGCTTGACTTGTGCACTCACAATGCTGCAATTAGCGCAATGTCATTCCAACTTGTTAAATATCGAGGGAGGGAATCAGATACAAGAACTTATAAAACCGTTTGTCTAAAACTGTGCCATTTAAATTTAATGTGACAAAAATATATACATAATATGACGTTTGAAAAGAATACCCAGAATAAAGCAACTGGTGGGATCTCTCAGGGATCTCATCTGTAATCTCCCTGACAAAAAATATCAAGCCTGAAAATAAGAAGATGGAATCCAAAACATAGGATGATCCCAGTGAGTCATGAAGGTTGGGAAACTGACCTGGCCCACAGGCTGGCTGGGGGGATGAGGCCCTGGGCATAAGAGCTCTGATACAGGTACAGGCAGACCAGGTGACCTGCTGTGAAAAAGCCAACCATGACACACAAGGCACTGAAACCCAGGCGGTTCATAGGGAAGTGGCAGGCCCACCAGGTGCAGATGCCAATGAACAGCAGGTAGTAGAATGCAGAGAAGGCCGAAGGAAGGGTGATTCCTGGAAACACACAAGTCAGAACATCCACATAGCTAAGCCATACACAGTGTCAGTCCTGTGCTCTTATTTCAACAGTGGCATACAAACGTGTATGTAATAAAAGGTAATGTGTGCAGTTTTCCCAGCAGGCCAGTCCATCTAGCATCATCTCATACCAGCCAGTGCCAGGAATGTAACAATGAGGATCCTGCCCAGGTCTCGAAGGAACCTCTGAGCTGTGGCACGGAAACGGGCCGCCAGGAGAGCCGTGCGTGTTGCAGGAGATGCCTCCTCCTCTGGCTCACTGGAAGATGGCTGGCATTCATCTCCTTCCTCATCTGCCTCATCCCCCTCATCATCTTCTGTACCTTCATCCCTCTGGAAAGAGACACAAACCTTGTAAAGTTCAGAGGATTCACACTGCCTACAGTGAATTTCAACTATTCCTAATACAGTTTCATCACAGTCTGGTTTTGCAATCCCAGTAACACTGTTATACCCAATCCAAATTCCGAAATGAAAAACAATAAGAATTATTATTACTACTACTACTAAAATTAACACCACCATTCAAACATTTCAGTTTGGTGGTTTACTGTGTAGCTATTAAAAAAAGAAAAATAAATAAATAAATAAATAAATAAAAAACCTCCTGGAATCAGCACAGTAGTAACACAACAGCTGATTAACCGTAAAAAGAGAGGTTAAGTATTTTTTACCACAAATAGCCACAGCCAGCCACGAGATGTTATTAGCATCACCTCACTAATTGTTTTTGGTAAATACAGTGTAGGTATGATATCAAATATAGGAATTTTTTGGTGGTGTTATTTATTGTTTCCCTACTCATATCTTTCTCACAATTAAGTCAGTGAAGTTCTCAGCTTTTGAGCACTGGTTGAGAAATACTCAGCTTGGTATTAATAAAAAATAAAGGTCAGGATGGAGTGCAATATTACCAACACCCCAAGGACATGCGTTTCCAGGATTTCCATATATTGCTCCAGTGCCTAGATGGGAATTTTACTATAGCATATCTAGCATTATAAGTTCTCCTAGACAAAGGTGTCAGTAATTTACTAGTTAATAATCATTTCATCTTACAGAAAAACCCATCTACTGAAAAAAGAAAAAAAAAAAAGAAAATTAAAAGCACATAAATATCAGCCCACACATCTTTCTGGCACCCTCCGGGAAGCACAATGGATTATCTAGACCATTTACAGGAAGTCCACAGGCATGGTGAGCCAGAAATGTCAACACCTCTTAGGTCCTTCCTGGCTCATGAAACAGTTCAACATCAGCCAAAAAAGTTGTACCATGACACCACAAAGAAACAATAAGAACAGATTTGCATACCTTTGCCAAAAGAATAAAGAAGCAGTTTTGATTTTTTATTAGTTCACATCAGTCCTTGCCAATGGAATAAAGAACAGTTCAGACATCCAGTCAGGTTATATGATCCAGAAACAGACAGACAGACAGAGACACACACAAAAAGGCCAGCTAAACAGGTTTTTTTTTCCCAGTCCATTGGGCTGTTTTTCCCATCAGCCATGTCAAATGACAGAGGACAGAGCACTGCAGCCAAATAAATGTAAAACAACAGACACTCCGGAGCACTTTTTATCCCCCTCCCCATCCACCCACGGATAAATACACAAACAGGCTAATGACAACCACATAAACATGGGAAGATGCATGTGCACAGCCATACACATAGGTGGTTATCTTGTTTACTATGCAGTTCTAGAGGTGAAACAATGCCTGGAGAAGCCAAGAGGAAGACCACATTGAAACTGTTGGAATGAAAGGGAAAAACAACCAACAAAAATGAAAACACACACACACACACACATTTTCAGAACCGCTTGTCCCTTACGGGGTCACGGGGAACCGGAGCCTACCCGGCAACACAGGGCGTAAGGCCAGAGGGGGAAGGGGACACACCCAGGACGGGACGCCAGTCCGCCACAAGGCACCCCAAGTGGGACTCGAACCCCAGACCCACCGGACAGCAGGACTGCGGTCCAACCCACTGCGCCACCGCACCCCCTTAAAAATGAAAACATTACACAGGAATTTCATAAAAGCTCTGTGGGCCTTTTAATAAACAGAATTAAATTCAGGACATAAGGCATAGAGTTTGTGATGGTAGATATAGGACGTTATTTCTGTAACACCTAATCCAATAGTTTAGGAAATATTCTTCGGGACCCCTTACGCATTGTGCAACTTTTAACATTTATGCAGATGAGTATCTACTACCTTAATACCAAGTAATTCCAAATGCATGTGGGTATGACAGCACTGAATCTCCAGAAACTGAAGCTTAGGATCATAAAACCTTGGGGAGCAGGTAACTTAATGGTTTAACTGGATGTGTGACAAGACTGCAGCTCCAAGTCCAAGACAGGGCTTTGTTGCTATACCTTTAAATGAAGTACACAACAGGAATTGCGCTTTCAAAATACCCAGCTGTAAAACTTAACGCTATGCAAGTTGCTATGCAACTTCTTAATAACAACCAGCATACCAACAGCAGCTTATGAAGTGCTAATTCACACTGCTATGTAAAAAACAGACACAAATGCCCTTAGACAGCCTAAAACTTCTGCACCATTGTATCGGGAGCCTTGTACAGATTTAGACAGGTTTGTGAGCACATTGTGCCATACTGAAAACTGTGCCTGCAAATTCCTTACTTCCTCACATTCTCCCATCACGTAAATAGAGGAACGGGCCTTGAAATCAGTGTTTACAGCCTCGGAAGACATGGGGCAACGTGAAGCTTATCACAGGTTCCAGGACAGCAAGTGTACAGAGTAAACAACAGTGGGTACTAACAGCTGTGAATGCCTCCTGAGTAGGTTATAGTTATATTCAACCACTGTTATATTCTGCTGAGCTTCACAATTTTATTGTGATTATCCTCATTCAGTAAATTCCAAAATTCATACATGTCAAAGACAGAATGAAGCACCAAAATAGCTGATACTCATAATGAAAATCATTATGAGCTCTTTAGGGACCAACAGCCTCACAGCCCTCACCTATAATGACAAAATATAAGGTACTGTGCAGGTTTAGCCAAAAGAATTGAAATCAGGCATAGCAATATCATGATTATACCTGCGAATTAACATCAAATGGAAATTAAAGGGCAGGAATTTTCCATCCTTATCCCCCACCAGCAGTATGCACATGCACTGTTTTCATGCCATTACACTTGCACACGTGCAGTGGTCATCCAAAACATTCCCCCTAGACAGAGACATTCACAGAGAGACACTTGGGCACACAGCATTTATTGATCATTGTGAAGACCTCACTTTAGTGTTAAATTTTCCTAACCCTAACCCCAGAAAAACCCACAAGGTTGGTAGAGCTGTACAAACATACCCTGGATCTATTCTCCCTGACTTGCACCACCATTGTGACATCTGATAGGAATAAAAAAAAAAACCACAGTTGCATCACTCCTCATTATTTGACTTTGCACCATTAAAACAAAACCTCTGGAAAAGCTGACCTTATAAAATGACCACCGCCCCAAAATGATGACTATGATTACACTGATAAAACACAAGAAACTATAAAATTTTGTGGGAAAATTAAAATGGATACTTGGGTAAGAAAATTCAGTTTTTGCTCCATTCAAAACAGCCAAGTTCTGACATGTCTGTTAAGAACTATTAGCCAAATTGGCACACAGGAAGAAGTTCTTTAGACAGATTTCTCCTTCCTTTGGGCTCCAGTCAGATGACAAACACATGAAAACCTTGTGACTGCTCAGAGTAGAGTCTCTGGGTACAGAAGTTAACCATACAAATACCCTTAGTCTCACAAATAAAACACACACAATCTCAAAGCAAAGACCCTGCAAAAAAAAACTGTATGACATCACACCTATAACTCTCCTACAAATGTAGAGATGTCTCCTGTATTACTTGCACAGACCCTGCAAATCTTTGGTGTACTCACCTCTGTTTCCTGAGTGAAACATGTCTTCGATCATACAGGAGGTGCTTAAAGGCAAAATATTGCACAGCTTACTTTAACTGCCTGAGCCTAACATTAATAGAAACTTCAAGAACTGTTATATATGTTGTGTGTACCGGGAGGTGGTGCAGTCACTCATATCAAAGTCATTCTGACTGGATTTTCCAGCACAGAGCCTAGCAAGAGGAGATGTAGTACTAACTGGAGCCAGATGGGGGTTCAGGCCTGTTTCCACCCACTCCTTTTTTCCCCATGAAGATCTAGCATCCACATCAAAGTCCATCATCAGACCACTGCATTTGTGGACCACTTGACTGTGTGCCCAGGGAAACAATCCAGCATCTAAAGCAAGGAAACTGACACAGGCCTGTGTTTGCAGTGCATTATGGAGCATTAGATGTATTAATTTATTATAAATGAGCCCCCACCTTAGTGTTAAGAAAAGATTTTATAACATATAAATTTGTTGTATCAAAATGCAAATTTTAGAGGAAAATTTTAATTAAAAGCTCACATGGCTTTTACTGCAAACACATTTCAGTTCACAGTAGAGTAGGACCGAGAGAGCTCATGTATTAATTGATTTAGTATATTTCTCTCTTCTTTGCTAATAACAATTGGGGCAATCAGTGTTTGTTGCTACAGTTGTCTTGACGACAGAACAGGTCACTGCAGGAGTCTGGGCATCTGTGCCAAGAGTACTCAGAAGCACATGGTGGCTGGAGAAGCAGGAAAAAAGTGAATAAGGGAGGGAGAGGAATGCTTGGAAAAAAGAATGAGAGGGAGGGAGAAAACAGAGAATGAATGACACAAGATGTAATAACAAAAAGAAAAGACTGACATTTTCTAATGCAAGCGGCCTGCTTTCCGCTGGCTTTTTTTTGTCAAGGGTGCTGCTTGACTAAATGAGAGAACTACCAAGAAGTGAATTTGTAGACTGTAGACATGCTGTAAAGTGGGAGTATTGTCTCTCTCTACCAGTGCACACCTCCAAATACGATTTTGAAACACAGTGCCTTAAACAATGTCCCTTTGTCACCGACCAACATGAGTCCACCCAGTGACCTCAGCCTCATCAGAGTCACAGTAACAAACCACAATAAGCACAAGAGCAGTTACCAGAGAGACACCAAAAGCCTTCTAACCTTCTAAGCTTTCTAACACAAAAAGTCAGTATACTTACAATGGAATACACAGAGACATAAAAGTGCCAAATGCCATGGCTCACTGGCAAGCAGCAAGAGTTTCACTCTGTCACTTAGTTTCAAAGAAAACCATAGGAAAGAGGAAGTCAGAAATCATTGTCACAACATTTCACTCAAGTTAAGGAATCTGCCTCTGATCTCTAGATACCTGGAAGTGCTCAGTGACGGGTGGTGTGACCACAGCATTTCCCTCTGAAGACCCTTTGTGTCACAGCCCTTGGTAAACGCAACTCTTGTTACAAGACTGTGGAAAAACTCAGAATGGTTAAAGTGGCAGGGCTGTTCAGAAGTACTGAGCCCAGTGGAGACACAGGATATCCTTACTGCCATATTTTATCACAACATCAGGTGCAACCACAATCTCACTATTTTTCATGGCTGTTTTCAAGTGAAACAGACAAGTATAGATTTCCTAGTACGCCTCTCCTTTCTGTGCAGCTAATCTGGATATTGCAAGAGAACGAAATCCAATTGGCTGATGGTTTGGAGATACAATTTGGCATTTTAAAAAAATCCACATAGTTTTTCTGTTATAGTGTGAAGCGGCTCTGTCACTTTGAAGTTCTTGTAACAGTGTAAATAAATTACCCTGAGTTTTATTTCCTTTTACAAAAAGCCTGGCAGTGCAAGCAATTTTTTGGAGAAGCTGCCCATTGTTAAGGGCAAAGCACAAAAGCAATGGCGCAGAGTTCAGGTTTCGTTGGTACATTAAACTGTTCTCAGTTCCTGGCTTATGTCAGGACTGTTTAGCAACATTCACTGTTACCAGAAACCGAGGACCAGGGTGTGCCTTTGAGTTGACCTAGCCGACTGTTTGATGCCTGCTTTCTGATGCTTTACACTAAAGAATATACACACGACAGCTGAATGACCAGTGCAGAACACTCACACGTAAGAACTGAATCAAAGTTCAAGGCAAATTGCTTGAGACTCAGGAAAAGCTCAAGACTACTGAAATCATAAGGAATGCAATTCCACCTCCATCATCTTCACTGTCACACATAGACTGACTCCTCCTTTCTGCCACTTCTCACCACCTCACGAAACACTCCAATAGATGAATCGTCACCATTTCTTGGATTTTTTATAATTTGTTAGTTAAGAAAAGTGAAAAACATTTCTTTTACATCATAATGGTATTGATTCCCCTCTTAATTATACTTGGTGTTTCCTAAATTGGACACCTTGATCTCTAGGTTTATCTGGAATAATAAAAGGCCCAGAATTAGGCTTTCACACTTCTATAGCGAATATATTTTACCTGGGTTGCACAGATTAAACAAGTGATTAATTGGTTCTAGGCTAGACTAGAGTCTCTGTGAGTGGGTGTAGAGTCCATTTCATGCTACTGAAGAGTGTGAAGGTCTTTGCTTTTCATTCAAAAATTTCATAAGATCCTATCTTTACCCAAAAATTTTGCATTATTCAACACTCTGCTTATTTAGAGGGACACTGACCCTGTACAGTGCATAAAACCAATAAATAAATAAAAAAAAACCATCAACACAGTCAACTTACAGTACACAACGGTTGCTATTGCTAGTAGGGTAAATGTGTAGTGTAGTGGTTAGGGCTCCAGAATTGCAATTTGAAGGATTCCGCTTCAAACTGCACTCCTGCTGTAGCTCCATTAGGTAGAATACTTAATGATTTAAAATACCATGATGTATAATGTGTACAGTAGTTTCCTAATTTGAATTAAATATCAGATGTCCACTCTATGGATATTTGCCTAAGCAGCAACTTATGCAAAATGACATTGTGCCTGTTTTGCAGATTATGAGGGTATTCACTTTTATAAGTACAGTTCAGTGAGCTCACCTGCTGTAAGACCTCTGTACCTCCAGGCCTAATGTTCCTCCTCTTCAGCAACCTTTTGCCTATCAGCACAGTGACCAGGGACACAATGAAGATGCCCAGATCAGGGGCCAAAAGCCGTACCACTGTCCAGGGCTGCTCCAGGGGTAACCTTGGAGTAGGGAACAATAGGGGGGTGGAGGAGCAGTCAAGGTGCAGGCATAAGTCAGTCTAAGGGTTGCTGGAATCATAACCTCCAATTCTTTCTCTCTCTACCACACACATACGTCCTGCCAGTATACCCATGCACAAGAAAATTTTTCAGACAAACAAAAATGTCTCACACACAGTTATGCATACAGTGATAGAAACAAGTGTTTGCACAGAATGTGAATATTTATGCGCTATGAAATAAGCCACAGAGTCATACTTCAACAGAAACACTGGGTTCAGAAATTAAAATATTGTGGTATGTTGCAATCTGAGTTCTGAACAGGCCTTAACAGAATTGAAAATATCCCAAATAGTCCCCAAAGACAAACATACCTGGATACTCCAACATGCCATGATAATGTCTCCCATGAGCTGCCTGCAAAACAAGAGCAAGCAAATACCATAAACGTGTCTGAGATCATTATCTGCTTCAGAGCAACGAGTTGTAGCTTGTTGCTGGGATTTTGCACATAGCATGTGACTTCCACAGCACTATGATTAAAGGGACTTTCTCACTGCTCTTATTCATATTTGTCAGGGCATTGGTTACCTTGGAATTTCTAATCAAGGCTGGCTACTTCCAGTGTAAGGCCCAGGGATAAACCTCAGGCAATTCAAACTTTTTTAAATGTTTCCTGAAGACATGTTCTGGAGAAAAGGCCTAACATGGTGTACAGGGTACAAACAAAAATTCTTTATAACTAGGGCCCAGAGACACTATAAACATTTAAAATGAAAAAAGTAAAATATATACATCAAGTTGGACCTCATATGTCATGGTAAACGAGTGTGTAAGCCCTCTTTTAACAGAAATTTTCAAAATACTATTCCATTGAAACACTTTGCATATCAACAGGTGTGCCCTTTGGAGTAGGTTAGAGTTGTTTTTTTTGACAAAGTGAAATCATTTTCCACCCCCCCCCTTTCGGTACTAGGTTAAACAGTAATGCTAAACCATGAGTTTACAAGACCAAAAATGGGAATAATTTACATTTGTTCATCAAGCTGACATTCTTCTCCAAAGCAACCTAAAATACTACGCTGCTTAAAGTTATTTACCCATTTAGACAACTAGATCATTTTTACTGGAACAATTCAGGGTAAATGCCTTTCTCAAGGGTACTACAGCAGGAGGTGTGATCTGAACCTGGGTCCTCTGAGCTCAAAGGCAGAAGCCCTAACCACCTCAGCATAGTCTGTTATGCCACTTACTGCAGCATCACTGCAGGTTCTTCCATCAGTTGTATATTAGGTTGCCCTTGTGCAGTCCCCAACACCCCAGGTATTTCGTCCAGATCAAAGGTAACTCACAGTTGTGTCCCAGCGTCTCGTCCAATGCTGGGATGGTGTGCAGGCAGATTTGGAAGGTCAGGTGAGCTAGCAGGAAGACTATGCTGGTGCCAAGCAAGGCTTTGGTGAAACGGCCTGTGTGGCCTGCAGGAGAAACACAGAGTTAGGAGAGAGTGCGTCAAAACTGAGTAATAGTAGGGTCAGCACTGAGTCAAATCCGGAGAACTTGAGGAAAAAAGCCCAGTGAGAGGGTTTCTACACTGTGATGATTTAATTGAAAACCCAGCTGAAGTGGTTGATGGGATCGAACATTTGTTCAAGCAATGCTCAAAGGCAGCAACTGTGCTCATGTCTTGCAATACATGCTTCACAAGTCTGAGCACAGACAGTGATTATTACACTTGCAGGAACAAGCTGTAGGCACTGACAATGGTGCAATCTGTGAGTAATATCAATGGACAGTCACTTGTGTAGGATTCTAAAAATGAACTAGCAGTTACTTGTACTGGTGAATTTATTTCTAAGCTTTGAAAAGAAAAGTGAAAGGGCTCTGGATTGCTCCCACATGAACAGATGTACAATCAAAATGAATGGCCCTCAGCTGACATTGAACAGATGTTTTTTCTATTACCAGTAGCTGGCAGAACTATGGATGCTGAGGATGTACCAAGAGAATCAAAAAAACGTTCCCCAGTACAGGGCCATCTCACTACACACCCTTCATTGCCCTGGGCAAAGGAACGTTGGTATAGGTCTCCACAAAACTGTTAGCATGAAAACTGATGTCTAGTAAAAACAACGACACATGCTTTTCCATTGTAGTAACCTCAAGCGGAGGTGAGCCCCACTAAATTGTGGCATGGGTGAGTTTATTGGACTCTGTATAGCGAAAGAAAATTAGCAGCTACAATGAGCATGTATTTGATTACACTTCAATTTTATTTTATGGGGAAGTTCAGCTCTGTGGCCTGGGGCTAAGGCCAGTTTCATGGCCCATTTACATCATAGCTGTGCCTCCAAAAAAATGAGAAATGGGGTATTTTGTTTTATGGATTTTGTTATTTGAACTAAAATGCTCTCTATTTTATGAGGAAGGCATAAACCTGCTCAAAACACATAGCCTGCTTCTGAGATCTGTCCAAATAGTTGACTGAGATAAAAGGATTAGATTTAGTCATGATACAATTTAATTTAATAAACTGCTGTTTGCCACAAGAAAAAAAAACTGATTTCAACTTCAGTCTGATGGGACTCATCAGGAAAGATAAGACTACAGTTTTCCACTTCCAACGCAACACAGCTGAATTGTTTCATCACTGCTAGAAATGTATTTTTCAGATTTTAATGGAAATCCAACCACAAAAATGAAGCACAACTGAATTTACAATCTTCATGACAGAGGTGCTTGCATTTCCAAGATTTAATGGCAAAGGCAGTGAAGTCCCAGCCATCAGCTAGTCCCCTACTCCACACTCCAGCATTCACTGGGGAGGGTTACAAAGCCAGCAGTGAATAGGATGGGATTCTGGGGAGGAAATATAGCATATAGCAGTCCTATGAACAATGCAGTACCTAACCCACAGAGCAAAGACCCCTAGACCCACCCAGTGGGAATCTACAGTGAAGTCAGCTCTGACTTACTGCTGCTGATGTCCTCCACCGATAGATTTTGGAAACACAAGTGTCAGCTGTTTAGGAGTGCCAGTGTACTAACAAACATGTACATACTAAATGAACAAACCACGAATGATTTGATAATGAATGGATTTGTGCATAAACAAATGAACAAAGTAAGGTAGTGTAGTGCTGCTGGACCCAAAGGTCACAGGTTTGAATCCCACCTCAAGCTGAAGTACCCTTGAGCAAGGTACTTATCCTAAATTGCTCCAGTAAAACTACCTAGTTGTATAAATGGGTAAAATATTGTAAGCAGCTTAACATTGTATGCCAGTTTGGGAAAAAAAAGAGCAGATAAATTAATAAATTTAAATGTAATAAAACATGAAATACCTAGAGCTGCTGAAAGCTGGTTAGTGTTTTCAGCTGAAAAAACATACACATGGTATCATGCTGCACAGCAACCAGGCATTTTTTTCCCCACTGGTTACTGGGTTGCAACTGTGACATCATAACAAATCCTGCTGCCTTGCGATCTGCAGACCAAGGTCAGAGTGCTATGTATAATATAACCTGCAGTAGCTAATCACTGTTCCAGCATTACTGCATACAACCCCACCCACAAATCACTTGGCCTTGCAGCAGCTCCTCTCCCCACAACTAGTCTTTCTGCAAAGACCTAGGCCCAATTTGCATGCTGCTAATCCCCAAACTTAATCCTTGACCATTAACACCACACTTGGATTTCTTAGGATCTGCTAAATCTCATGTCATAGCTAATGAAGAATGGAAAAAAGCAACCAGCAGTTAATAATCACATTCCAAAAGGTTACCACAGACCCTTTTTGGAAAAAATTTAAAATAAAGGCATATGTAAAACCCCTCCGTGAACCGCCACCTTACCGTGGTGGAGGGGTTTGAGTGCCTGAATGAGTCCAGGAGCTATGTTGTCTGGGGCTATATGCTCCTGGTAGGGTCTCCCATGGCAGACAGGTCCTGGATGACAGACGAGACAAAGCGCGGTTCAAAAACCCCTTATGACGGAAAAATCGAGGCTTTCGTTTACCCCGCCCGGTATGGGGTCACCGGGGCCCCACCCTGGAGCCAGGCCTGGGGGGGGGGCTCGCATGCGAGCGCCTAGTGGCCAGGTCTATGCCCACGGGGCCTGGCCGGGCTCAGCCCGAAGCCATGACGTGGAGCCGCTCTTCGGTGGGCTCACCACCTGCCGGAGAAACCGTAAGGGGCCGGTGCGTTGTGATTTGGGCGGTGGTCGGGGCCGAGTGCCCGGCCGACCCAAACCTCGGGCGCCAACTCTGGTTTTTGGGACTTGGAATGTCACCTCACTGGCGGGGAAGGAGCCTGAGCTGGTGCGGGAAGTCGAGAGATACCGTCTAGATATAGTCGGGCTCACTTCCACTCACAGCTTGGGTTCTGGAACCACTCTCCTCGATCGGGGGTGGACTCTCCACTATTCTGGCGTTGCCCAAGGTGAGAGGCGGCGGGCTGGTGTGGGCTTATTAATAGCCCCCCAGTTCAGCTGCCATGTGTTGGAGTCTACCCCGGTGAATGAGAGGGTCGTCTCCCTACGCCTTCGGGTCAGGGAACGGTCTCTCACTGTCGTTTGTGCTTATGCGCCTAGCGGCAGTGTAGAGTACCCGGCCTTTTTAGAGTCCCTGGGGGGCGTGCTGGAAAGCGCTCCCACTGGGGACTCTGTCGTTCTACTGGGGGACTTTAACGCCCACGTGGGCAGCGACAGTGATACCTGGAGGGGCGTGATTGGGAGGAACGGCCTCCCTGATCTGAACCCGAGCGGTGAGTTGTTATTGGATTTCTGTGCTAGTCGCGGTTTATCCATAACGAACACCATGTTCATGCATAAGGGTGTCCATCAGTGCACTTGGCACCAGGACACCCTAGGTCGGAGGTCGATGATCGACTTTGTAGTCGTTTCTTCTGACCTTCGGCCATATGTCTTGGACACTCGGGTGAAGAGAGGGGCTGAGCTGTCAACTGATCACCACCTGGTGGTGAGTTGGATTCGATGGCGGGGGAAAAAGCTGGACAGACCTGGCAGGCCCAAACGCATAGTGAGGGTCTGTTGGGAACGTTTGGCGGAGGCCCCTGTCAGAGAGGTCTTCAACTCCCACCTCCGACAGAGCTTCAACCAGGTCCCGAGGGAGGTGGGGGACATTGAGTCCGAATGGACTATGTTCCGCTCCTCCATTGTCGGTGCGGCGGTTCGGAGCTGCGGCCATAAGGTCTCCGGTGCCTGTCGCGGCGGCAATCCCCGAACACGGTGGTGGACACCGGAAGTAAGGGATGCCGTCAAGCTGAAGAAGGAGTTCTATTGGGCCTGGCTGGCTCATGGGACTCCTGAAGCAGCTGACAGGTACCGACAGGCCAAACGGAGCGCGGCTCTGGCAGTCGCCGCGGCAAAAACTCGGGCTTGGGAGGAGTTCGGTGAGGCCATGGAGGAAGACTTTCGGTCGGCCTCAAAGAGATTCTGGCAAACCGTCCGGCGACTCAGAGGGGGGAAGCGGTGTTCCACGAACACTGTTTACAGTGGAAGTGGTGCGCTGCTGACCTCAGCTGAGGATGTTCTCGGGCGGTGGAAGGAGTACTTTGAGGATCTCCTCAATCCCTCCAACACGCCTTCCGTAGAGGAAGCTGAGGCTGGGGACTCGGAGGGGGACTCGTCCATTACCCTGGCTGAAGTTGCTGAGGTAGTCAAAAAACTCCTCGGTGGCAAGGCTCCGGGGGTGGATGAGATCCGCCCCGAGTTTCTCAAGTCTCTGGATGTTGTGGGGCTGTCTTGGCTGACACGCCTCTGCAGCATCGCGTGGAGTTCGGGAACGGTGCCTCTGGACTGGCAGACCGGGGTGGTGGTCCCTCTTTTTAAGAAGGGGGACCGGAGATTGTGTTCCAACTACAGGGGGATCACACTCCTTAGCCTCCCTGGGAAAGTCTATGCCAGGGTACTGGAAAGGAGAATCCGACCGATAGTCGAACCTCGGATTCAGGAGGAGCAATGCGGTTTTCGCCCCGGCCGTGGAACACTGGACCAGCTCTATACCCTCACTAGGGTGCTGGAGGGTTCGTGGGAGTTTGCCCAACCAGTCCATATGTGTTTTGTGGACCTGGAGAAGGCATTCGACCGTGTCCCTCGTGGCATCCTGTGGGGGGTACTTCGGGATTATGGGGTTCGGGGCTCGTTGCTACGGGCTGTTCGTTCCCTGTATGACCGGAGTAGGAGCTTGGTTCGCATTGCCGGCAGTAAGTCAGACCTGTTCCCGGTGCATGTTGGACTCCGCCAGGGCTGCCCTTTGTCACCGATTCTGTTCATTATCTTTATGGACAGAATTTCTAGGCGCAGTCAGGGAACGGAGGGTGTCTGTTTTGGTGGCCGCGAGATCTCGTCTCTGCTTTTTGCGGACGATGTGGTCCTGTTGGCTTCATCAAGTCAAGACTTGCAGCGTGCACTGGTGAGGTTTGCAACCGAGTGCGAAGCGGCGGGGATGAGAATCAGCACCTCCAAATCCGAGGCCATGGTTCTCAGTCGGAAAAAGGTGGATTGCCCCCTCCGGGTTAGGGGGGAGTTGCTCCCTCAAGTGGAGGAGTTTAAGTATCTCGGGGTCTTGTTCACGAGTGAGGGAAAAATGGAGCGGCAGGTTGACAGACGGATCGGTGCGGCGTCCGCAGTAATGCGGTCATTGTACCGGTCTGTTGTGGTGAAGAGGGAGCTGAGTCGTAAGGCGAAGCTCTCAATTTACCGGTCGATCTACGTTCCTACCCTCACCTATGGTCATGAACTCTGGATCATGACCGAAAGAATGAGATCGCGGATACAAGCGTCAGAAATGAGTTTCCTCCGCAGAGTGGCTGGGCGCACCCTTAGGGATAGGGTGAGGAGCTCAGTCACCCGGGAGGAGCTCGGAGTAGAGCCGCTGCTCCTCCGCATCGAGAGGAGCCAGTTGAGGTGGCTCGGGCATCTGTTCCGGATGCCTCCTGGACGCCTCCCTGGGGAGGTGCTCCGGGCTTGTCCCACTGGGAGGAGGCCTCGGGGCAGACCCAGGACACGTTGGAGAGACTATGTCTCCCGGCTGGCCTGGGAACGCCTTGGGGTTCCCCCAGAGGAACTGGAGGAGGTGTGCGGGGAGAGGGAAGTCTGGAGGACTCTGCTCGGACTGCTGCCCCCGCGACCCGGCCCCGGATAAAGCGGAGGAAGATGGATGGATGGATGGATGGCATATGTAAAAACTCAAGGTTCACCTGATTTTTAGGCTGTGAAAATTTCTTTTGCAATTGCATATTACCTCGCTTTGCAGTGCTGGTGTTTTTATAGTGTTAGTGTTTAGTTTATTGTTTAGTTTACCATCTTCAGGGCAGCATAAATTTAAATCTAATTCACATGCTGAAACAAGAAAACTGGGGGAAAGTCAAGTATCAGTCCCTGCAATGTGCTAAGAATATCTTCAGCTGCCCATGGCACATAAAACAAGAATCAGCTATTGGAACGTTAGCAGAAGGTTATCTGCTATCACATATTTAACAATCAGTAACAGAGAGAGAACTCAATTCTGCAGTTGTGACATTTTAAGGCTACATGGAGTATTTTTTAAAATCTACAAGAGAATAACAATGTACTTGAATGTCCTTACAGTGGCCTGCACACAGTGCTTTCAATTTTACTGAAATTATTCAAAAACTGTTCCAACACTCACAGTTTCTGGTATCACTGTAGCAGCATCCATCCGTGTACTTGGGATGTGGGGAAAACCATGAAGAACTTTTTGCTGGGCTACTGAAGTGATTGTCCACTGCCATTATTCAGTTTCATTCTACCGAATCTTAGCATGCTTACAATGACATTTACATGACATACACACACATTGTGCTGTACCGCCCATACAGACACCACCCTACTTATGTAAATTTGACTTGAGTAAATCTGGATTTACGTAAAAAAATTTCCAACATACACATTATTTACAGACAGCGCTTACACATAAGATCTGAAATATGATAAGCACAAGTTGGTGTAGCCAGAGAAGGCAGGAAGCTGCATCATCCCAGTTCCCACGTGTTTTGAGCCGTGAACGTATATCCTCTTGTTAGCATAGTGCTTTTCGCATATTTTCTACCCTTTTCATTATTCACAATGCCTGCTGGTCAACATGCACTTGAAGGATTCACTTACTGCTGAATCTCTGTCCACATTTATAAAGAGGTTTTAAAACTCCTCTCTTCTGGATTTATTTTAACGATGATTTACTAAGCTCATGTAATGTGTAAATGTGCACTATAACTCTGAGATCATGCCTGTTAATGGATAAACCTTCATGTAACTACTCCTGTAATGTAATGTAACTATATATACATATATATGTACCTGTATATATGTATATAAAATACTGAAATACACCTAAACTGTGGAACAATCTACCAGTTACTGTCAGAAATGCCCCGTCTGTATCAGTCTTCAAATCCAGACTAAAGACTTATATGTTTACTTAGGCATATCTCGAAATGTAATTCCACTTAGCCGTCAGCAACAATGCCATTGCTTGTAAACTGACTTAGAAGTCTTATTTAATCTACAATGCCCAGGAGGGGTGGGCAGCCACAGGCCCTTGGACCCCCAGTGGTTTTTCTCCCTCAACTTTCAGTTGGGAGTTTTTGTTCCTTTCCTCCATGGCCAGTAGGCATACTTATAGCTCAATAAAAGCATTATATTATGATAGTCTGTAGTCAACTGTCTTCTTTGTTCTGATGTATTTGTTTTGTTTTTTTTGACCTTATGCCTGTATTAAAGCGCTCTGTGGCACTGTGTGAGAAGAGCGCTCTATAAAAAAAAATTTGAATTGTGTATAAATACTGTACTAGGAAGGACTCGTTGATATTGGGATAAAGTTTTATGCAGCTACTCGTGTGATGAACATTGGTTCAAATGGTGGCGCACACTAACTGCATTTATGAATCACGCATCTGCATCTATCTGCTAATGTAATGTACACGTATTTTCTATGAGATGTACGCCGCTTTGGAGAAAAGTGTCTGCTAAACGAATACATGTAAATGTACGGAAAATGAAAACGGACAAAAACTGTCTATATTGGGAACCAGGCTTAGCCGTATCGACTGTGAATACGATGAAAGATAAAATGTGAAAGATGTGGCACATATAAAGGACCATGTGAAAAGAACAGCAAGCATGGAAACAACAATAATAAAGAAATGTCAAGATGCAATAACTGACAGGGAAAAATTAATATTATGTTGAATAGAGAGGGAGTAGGGGGAAATCTGACATACGTAACTTTTGACTTACGTAGGGGGTTGAATGGTCTATTTGTGTAAGTTGAGGGGTATCTGTATTTCCTTCACTTTGAGTTCAGTAACTGATAATTTATCACAAAAAACTGCTTTGTAGGAAGCCAACAAGCTATCAACTATCAGTATCACTGTACACTGTATCACAGTATCATTTGATATTTGATATCCCAGTAACGAGAGCAATGTGTGAAATTTCAAAGATGTAATCTGAGCACTCCTATCGCTCTTCACCCCTCACCCAGCATCTCTGATGAACTTTAGCCCCCCACACATAGCTGAAAAAAATTGTTTTTATTATGCAACACCTCACAGAAGTTTTGAATACTGAAAAGTGTTCAGATAGACAGACTGGTTAGCAAGTTGGTTAAGGATCTGGCAGAATTCTAGTGGAGGGATTCTCCATTTTACCTTCGTACACTAAACTGCTTCACTAAATTATCCACCTGTACATTCAGAAAAAGGGTAATGTGGTAAACTACATTACTCACCTCGGAATAAAAGCACATGCTAAGCAATTAAGCTATTAAATGAAATGGATGCTAACATTTTTACTGGGTAGTAAGTAGAAACAGACCACATGTGGAGTTTTACAGAAGAAAGAATTTCAGAAGAAAGAAGCACAAGTGAACACTGCTCCCCAGAGCCCTTTTTTTTCTTTTTGCAGGCAAGCTGGAATCTGCACCAGCAGTGTCCAAGAAAACAGCTTTAGGGTTTCATAGGCCTTTGCTTCGCTCCCACCAAATGGATTAAAGTAAAATCCTACGAAAGGAGGAATCTCAGCGTATAAGCCCCCAACAGTGTTTTAACAAGTTAGCAAGTCTTGCACACCTGACTCAAATCCACAGCTTGGACTTCAGAAAAATACAAGGTTATAGAAACTTCTGAGCCTCACGGAAAGAAAAACACAGACCGTGAAAGACTCAGGCTTTGTGATTTGTAACGTAGCAATTGAACTCCACAGGATTTTTATAGGAGGTTAGAATTAGAGAAAACACTTTGCTAAGTAAAAGTATTAAACTTTTTTAAACATGTAAAATAATGTCTCCATTAACATTCTGGGTGTCATGACTATATTTAGGGAATCATGAGTATATTTTTGTTTTGAAATTACATATGGAACTGATTCTTTTCTCACTTTCACTGTTATGATTTATTCATGTTATCATTTTAAAGCTGACATCTAGATTTTTCAACATTTGTTTTTCCAGAGGTTTAACATGTCACTGGTTTTACAAATCATCAGGGAACAGCAGGTGTTCTGGAAGGAAGATGGGAGGAAGCCAGGGGACACTACAGCCATTAAGGGCCAGGCTTAGTGCAGGGTCTTCCTCACATACTGTGCACACAAAGCAAACACAAACCCTCAGGGAAAGGGCAGAATGGATTAAGAGGAAATCCTTAAGTACATTAAGTGTGTGTTTAATATGTCTTACAAGTGTAACATGTTCAGTAAAACGCCACAAAACATTGACAGCTGATTTTTTCCTAAACAACTAAAAAAGCTGCTTTAAACTTATTTCTAAGGCAAGCTCAGTGTTTAGAGTATGATATACCTACTAGCTTTAGATATAAAGGTGTATCCAGGTATACAGACCCCCGGGGGTAAAGAGACTTTCCATATAATGGACCAAGAAAAGTTGTAGCAATGTTCAACGTACGAACTGACTGCTCCTGATGTTACGGACTTTTCCGAGTGTTTGAGGCAGACTTTTCCCCGACGATCTAGAAGTCATGAGCCAATGAGGCACAGACTTTTCAAAAATTATGTTGATGTCGTCATGAGCCAATCAGGCTGACTGTACTCTGCAATCAAGTTTCTGCATCAAAATCTCTCCTTTTGGTGATATATTGCACTTTTTGTATTATTCTCTGAGATGGATGTCGCTTTGGAGAAAATCATAAATAAATAAATAAATTTAAATGTGCCTTTCGTGTGTACTATACAGTAGTTCAGCTAAAAAAAAAAAAAGTCCAAATTTAAATCTTTGTTAATTTCCTTCTAGATTATTTTTAAATATCACATCATCCTAATGTTTTCATTACTGTTTCTTGAGACTGTTTTTAAGTATTTGGAGGGTGTTTGTGGAAATATCTGGGCTTGTCCACAAAGCCTAGGCATGCATATTTTCCCCATTTAAAATAATAGGAAAGGACCTTCTGGTTTATTGACTCTTGGTATACAGACTGTTTTCAGCAATAAATTATGCCCATATAATGGGGGATACATGTTTGGTTCTGGGTCTGGGTGACATTTAAATCCAAATATGATACACAAAGACAACTACAGTTTCTAGCTAAGGATAAAGGCTTTTAAAACTGGGAAGTAACTATAACTCCACCCTGCCTGACCAATAAAATATTTTTATGACCATGCAGCAACTTCCTGCAGGCTGACCTGTGTTACACAATGATTATCTTTCTGCCCTCCATCTTCCGGTGAATTCCATGGACAATTTTTTTATGAGAACAAGTTTTAACGGCAAAAAAAAAGATTTTGACTGAAATTACAGAAATTTGGTGGAATCATAGATCCATCTAGACTGAAGGGCACAGCACAGATGAACCCATGGGATCTGACACTCTTCACTTGGTACAGTGATCAAATAACCCGTGATCAAGAACAATGTCATCCCCTTCAGGAAAAGCATGATGGGGCAACAACAACTATTCTTTGATAAGCAAAATGGGTATATATTAAACACATAAAATAAATACCTAACTACATTATACATTTATGTGACATATTATTAAGCTTCAGGCCACAAACACCTAGATTTTGAGACATGACCAAAGAGAAAACACACCCAGCACAGAAACATTCTGATAAATAAAGGAAAGACGTATGTATACTTAAAACACACACACAGGCTGAAGCCGCTTGTCCAAAGCGGTGTCGCGGCAAGCTGGAGCCTAACCCAGCAGGAGGGGGAGGGAACACACACAGGACAGGACACCAGTCCGTTACAAGTCACCCCAAGCGGGACTCGAACCCCAGACCTGCCCGCTGCGCCACTGCTGTACCCCACGTATATTTAAACGTAAAGTACCAAACTGAAAAAATCTTTCTTGATGACAATTCACATCTGGGCTCATGGGGTGAGCAAGGTGAAATCTTTGCAGTTCATCACCCCATGTTCCATTACAAGCAGATCTATTCCACAAAAATCTCTTTCTTTAATTTATATGCTTATGTGAGTAGGTATTTAAGATGGTCTTCTCTTAGGAACTCAACAAGCTTTTGTCCATGGAGAGAAAAAGACCAGTATTACATAACTGCGTGGGTGACTCAGCCAGATGTTACTGAAGGCCTACATTGTACATCACACAGACACAGTATTACACAGTCTTACGGAATGGAATATAGTTTGTTTTCAATTGTGTTTGGCTAGACAAAAAATATGGAATAATAAACAGCACCAGCTAATCTCTGCAGTGTTTTCCAAAAGACAACCTTACATTTTCTATCATTTTAAAATACCCTGGAATTTCTTCACATTTAGAAAGCTGTTGTCTACTCCATATACAGTACAATCAGTACAATCCCCTAGTGTCCTAGATCCTGCAGTCTGCAACTGGCCTTGGCCATTCACTGGAGAAGATCAGCACAATATCTATTTTTCACACTCTACTGCTTTATTCACACCCTCTCATTAGATGGCACTGACAAGGCCAGGCGGAAAAGGCTACAACAGGTTTGGGTCCAATGAAAAGCACTTAGACTATGGCACAAAGGGGCTCCATATCATGCCAGTTTGATTGTCATAGCTAGGTATTTATGAGGGTAGGTGGGTGATAAAAGCAGCTGATAAAACATGCAAGGATGGAAGGGAATGCACATCAGCATCCAAATAAACACACAATTTCTCTTTCAGAGTGACAGTAGCCATAATCCTGCTTCAGATTCACACAAATCCCAGAAATCTTTGTTGTGCAAGTTTTGGCCCTAATCACTAAAATGTGACACAACGGCAAACTTTAGCCCCAGTTAAAAATTACAGCCCCACATGTTCAGATCTCAAAGAGAAATCTACTATCCTTAGAAATGGTAAACCTATTTCATCAGTAAAAATCCAGCTGTATGAATATGGTTTGAAGCCACTTTTCAACAACAGTAACTTAAAAATAAAAACATACATCAAAGCTGTAAGTCTTTGAATAAGTGAAAAGAACTTCAGCATATGTAGCAACATAGCATACACTGGTCTCTGTTGACCCAAAGGCCATTCCTATCTTAACCAAACGGTTACCATAAGACACTGTTAAGTGGTCAGCGCCGCTTTACACATGGAGCAGCCCTCAGAAACGAGGTCAAGAATTATTTCTGACGTCATGACAGTCTAGAAAAGAAAAAATAAAAAAACTATTTTTTCTGGCTCTTGGGTGAAACGGTGGCCTGTGATTAAACAGAACGGAGACTCACTGCAGCCTGTATCAAACAGAGTAAGTGACTCCATTCTCCAGGGGGCTGCAATCCCTAAGTCTTCCTCCCAACACAGTTGCAGCTTCCATGCTTGTCTCCTTCTATACCCCTTGCATCAACTTAATTACAAGCATCTGGCAGTTGGTCCTGCAGCCAAAAACTGTCCCTCATTTGGAGTAGAGAACAAATAAGATGATTTTCATTAAACTGTTGTTTGCTTTCAGCTTTAACCACAAATGCTTGGCAACACATTGGACTTTCCTACAGCAGACCATATCTGCCAGCCAATGGTCTAAATCCATCTAAATCCAGAATTGTTAGGCTCACATAGTTTTGGCTCTCACACTTACATTCCCTGTGATCTGTGACTCCCTGCTATACACATTCTTCCTCTGACCAATGACTGTTTGGTACACACAATCCCTGCGATACAGTCACTCCATAAACTGGGAATCACTGTAACTGATCACTTTTCATCTGTTATGGTGGGCACATTATTTTAATGAGTGAAATAAAAAACACTGATGAAACCTTGACTTTCAAAAATAATCACAAAGCCACTTGCTGATGTCAGGAAGTAAAACAAAAAAGTTTATATGGCCTAAAATTAACTAGCTTCCTGCAGGGTGTTTATTTTCCAGAAACAGGAAAAGCACAATAGTGGCCAATTCATTTTGAGCGTTATCGCAAACAGGAACCAATAGGCCAAGGAAGGACTCGGTGTGAAAGGGTTGATAACTTGGACAAACAGAAAAAGTAAGGCCATGTACAGCACATGGAGACCTCAGAGATCACCATTGTTCCACCAGAGTGAGGCCAAGCGCTTGCTTCCCCAGGGAGGGGCCAGGATATGGAAAAATCCCTCCCAGAACTGAAAACATACACAACATTTATGAGAATCTGATTCTGAGTGAACAGCTCTTGTATGGATTACAGCTGCACATGGGTGTCTTGTAAAGCTCTGGGTTTTACCAGCCAACTGGAAACAAAGCAGCCAATGTAAATAAACCTTAACCATAGACTTCCAAACCCAATATTCAAGTTCTTGCACATGTGCCAAGAAACTGTGTTCAATTCCATGTTGTTTTCATGTTGCTTTCACATAACGCTGCCATTTGCATGTCATGTCTGTGAAATGAGATCTGTTGTCATCCCAAAGCAGAACATATTTTTTATATATATATTTTTTTTTTAACAAGAAAGTGCCATGCAGAGATCAACCAAAGCACAACAATGAATTCTGAGGAGGCCAATAGCCTTCTAAGTCTCTGTACAAGCATTTAAATAGGGTGGTGCAGTTGAAAATATTCTCCACTTTACACACACACACACACACACACACACACACGCGCATTTTCAGAACCGCTTGTCCCATACGGGGTCGCGGGGAACCGGAGCCAACCCGGTAACACAGGGCGTAAGGCCGGAGGGGGAGGGGACACACCCAGGACGGGACGCCAGGCCATCGCAAGGCACCCCAAGTGGGACTCAAACCCCAGACCCACCGGAGAGCAGGACTGTGGTCCAACCCACTGCGCCACCGCACCCCCTTCCACTTTATACAGCAGGAGGAAAAAATATAGTAAATCAAAGAATTTAAAACAACTATTTCAAACTTTGAAATCACAATTTCCATGAAAAATGTTCAGGACACATAGCCAAAGTTGGGTTGCTGTGGCATCTTTGTTGCTAATCAACACTGTTTGCTAATTCAGAGGCTGATATCCTTCAATTAAAAATGTTCACCATACCCTACTATGCATGCACATACACAGCCCAGTTAACATATACAGGAAAACTAGCTTGACTATGACATAATGATAACAGTATGTAAGACGATGCCCCCAGGCTTGCAATGGTAATCTGTACCCTGATGATGAATGTGTTTGTTGGCAGAATGTACTTCAAAATAAGGTTGTGCTCCACATTACATCTACAAGCAAATACAAACTGCTTGGCAAAAGAAAATACCTGCATTTTACATTAAAAAGTTATATTTCAGGTAGTTCATTTTGGTGGTTAGTACGTTAGATAATACATCTTCATCAAAAACAATTGCTTTAAAATTCGGTATCCTTAAAAGGAAGAAATGCAAGCATAGTTTTGCTACAAAAGACAATTAATCATAACACTATTTTCATATACTTCAGTAAATCACTTACAAATGAAGCACCTGGCTGAAGGCACAAAAACAAGTAAAATTAAACACTTATTTGGACTCGATGGAGACAAATCATGGAACTGAAAAAACTGGCTTGTGACCCTCATCTACACTGTGGAACACACGAGAAAATGGATTTTCTCTCTGCAGTGGAAATTGCCTTAGTAACAAATTGTCTTTAATAACAAACATTAGTATTAATTTAAAAAATTCCACTGTTTCCATAATCTGCAAGACAAAGCGACAGCGAAACCCTGTCACTGGGCTCAGATCTCTGCAGGCCTTGGCACAGATCCCTCGTAAAAGTGTCCGCAGCACGCACTAACTTCAGCAAAGAAGAAGTGCAATATGTAATGAAACCTTGCAAAATATTATTCCACTCTGGTTCAGTTCAACTATCACAGCAGGTGCTATAGTGACTACTGCCCAGAGTATGCTGCAGGTCAAACCAAAATCCTTCCCATTTTTCTTTGTGTTAAAGGCCGTTTACAGAGCAGCCTTGGTGGGCACTAATGTTTTTTGAAGGTGAAACTGTAGAGATGCAGTCACACAGCAGGGTTCTGCTAGTCCCTTAAGACTGGGATAAAACCTCAATGTTTTACTGCTTAACCCATTTACACATCTGATATGTACATTGACATTTATTCATTTAGCTGACACTTTTCTCCAAAGTGACTTACAACTATTTACCAATTTGTACAGCTGGGTAATTTTACTTGAGCAATTTAGGATAAGTACCTTGGTCAAGGGTACTACAGTCAGAGGTGGGATTCAAACCTGTGACCTTTGGGTGCAAAGGCATTTGCTCTAACCACTACACTACCAGCTGCCACATATATACCTCCCATATATGCTGAAAGAAAGTTAAGCACCTCACTCAAGGTTAAAAGCAGAAACGCATCAGTGATATTCACAAATTAACTTACTGACCACTATTCAAGCATCTGCAGTACATATGTGAATAAATGTGGGAAATGTAGCAGTGATTTTCTTGAAAAATAAAATACTATTTAGCATGCACAGGATCACGTTTCACCCAAAGTGCAGCAGATCTCTTACCGAATAACTAAACACACCCTTAGGTGGATAAACATCGAAAGTAGAATAGTTTCCATTTTATCCAACTTCTACATTATAGCTGAATGAGGCCTGCTATCAGTTACATAAACAACTAAGATCTTTACACGGACTGGGACAATCACTGTTTTTTTCCCCACACCCATAATTCAAAATAATAATAATCATCAATGCATTCATCCATTTTCCAGGGCCACAGTGGTCCAGAGCCTATCTATGAAGCACAGAATATGAGCCAGAGTACACCCTGGACAAGACACCAGGACACACATACTCATTTACTCACATATACGCACAATGCAGGGAATTTCAATTCACCAATTCATATTAAATACCTGTTTTAGGATGGTGGGAAGAAACCAGAGCACCCAAAGGAAAACCATATGAATATGGGGAGAATGTGCAAATTCCACAAAGACGTGCTCAGATTCAAACCTACGTCAGAGCTCACATCATGAGCTATGACGCATCAGCACTAACTACTGTGCTACCATAACACCCAATAATATATAATAAATGTATGGTCCTCCCAGGTGCTAAAAATAAGTTAAAGATGTTTCCTTACCATGCAGTGTGTGCTTGCTGGGCCACAGGAACCATGGCAGTAGCAGAAGATACAGAAGGTAGACTAGGGACAAAGCATTGTGACGAAACAGGCAGGCTGTAGAGACAGAAACAACATCATGAGTCATTTTGAGAAATTATAGTTTGCTTTACAGTTCTTTTCTTGGCTTTACACAATTGTGCATAGAATCAGACCTTGTGACACAACTACACCAACTACAAATTAAGTCTCAACTCATCTCCTTGTTAATCAGTATCCCCACCTCCTCCTACACACACTGTACAGAGCCTTAAACTGGATCTACATTAGTCTTCCCCACAGACTTGTACCAGTCACTGAGAGGAATTGGAAAACTAAACCTCTGGCATTCCACAGCATATGAACACCCCAAACACCCTGCGCACAGTACAACCTTTGCTAGCACTGAAAGTAAACAATGTGCACCCCTTACATGACCCATAAGACCTCATAAAGGTCCATCCTAAGAAGGACCCGCTGGGATCAGGGAGATGAGCTCCTCCCTGGCACCTCTATTGTTGCTCTGGACTTGGTGGTGAGGCAAGTCCCCTACGTGAGATAATACTACAGCCAAATACACCCAAGGCAGAGAACGTCAAAGAAAACATGTCAGCACAAAGGAATGAAGGTGGTAGCACGTGAGTAACTGCCCTTACCTTCTCTCCTCTGTGTATGAGAAACCAGCAAGCAGAAAACAAGACATACTGGGTCAATTTAATACACACAAAGCCATCTTCACACCTCAAAGACAATCAAGACATCACACCTGCAAAATACAGCTTTATCCTGTCTGATAAGAACTAATGAACAAATTTTATTAATTCCCTGAATTTCATTGTTGCATCTGTGTATCTACCCAGCCTGTCATGACTGTCTTCTGAATGAAACACAGCAAACGAGAAGCAATGTAGAAACATCTTGGAATGCTGAGACTAATGTCTGTTTTGACTGAATTTGCATAGTTCCTTAGCAAAAGCACATGGTGCTGAAATATATCAAATGAAAATTGACAGAAATTTAGAGTTTATTTTAAGAAATTAGGACATGGTGATTTCTCACTGACACCATGATTTACTACATAAAGGGATTAAAACACAACCACACCTTCCACAAACTGAATGACACCATTCTCCTGACAGACTTATGAGCTTTGTACCCAAAAATAAACTGGCAGGAATTTGTTTTCCCAAACTGAGAACTCATCCATTTATCAATATTTCACACAGCAAAGAAAACAACTGATGTTGTTTAATTCAAAGGCTGCTGTAAATCTCTCTCGTGCTTCAAGGGGACCTGTCTACACCTCCTCATTCCCAGTCAATCCCACTTCCCATGTGAGCAAACAGAGGAATGATCTGGCTCTCTGGCAGTGGATAATGGCAGAGTATTGAACAAAAATCTTGTGGGAAACGAAAACATGATAAAGTGTCAGGATCAGACCTATGCGTCCTCCTCCAGGCTTATCCAGAGACATCTTGTTTGGTGGCTGACCGACCCTCCTCTCCTCTTCTCTCACGCATTACTCGTCTATCCGTTTTAGCACAGTCAGCTGCCCCTCAACCGTGAACGAGCTGGACTTGAAATTATGCATTTTTTAATTAAAGTTCTTCTACAAGTTGCAAAAAACAGCCACAGTGAACACCTTCTGTACTTTTCAGTATATCATACTGGGCCTGAAGACCAGCAGAGCAGTAAAACAATGTCAAATGACAAATAAATAAATAAAGAAATAAATAAATAAAGGCCACATTTCTGTCAAATCTTCTGGCATCCAGACAGAGCTATGACTTCACTTTTACCAGGGGCTTAGCCTAAAGTGAAATGCCAGAACAGCCGCAGAAGTTATCACTTCTATACAGACGACAACTGGGTCAGTGGCTCACACATGATGGACTGCACACTCAGACCAATCGCCCACTGTTGTGTCATGACATTAACTCATCTGTACTCATCTCCCTGCTACTTTAGACTGGAGTGACAAATGAAATAATGGTAATTTCACTTTGGAAAAACCAAGTTTACCAGAACGGAGCCCCATGATGCGAGGCCTCTGTGTGTGACTTGTGTGTGAATGAGAAGCCTGAATAGCAGCTTGTTTTTGCCATTAGTCTCAAGTACTGGTAAATGTACCTGTATCCCAACCAGTGAGGCTCTTTATGGTTTAATTTATTCTCCGTAGACATTATCTCTGGTTAGAAGTTCTCTGAGTAAAGCAAAATAATATGTTTTTTCAGCGATCTACGTACAAAGGGGTGTACTGGGAAACATTACCGCCACAACAGCTTCATACTTTTAAAGCTTGCTGCTGTTTCAGAAGCAATCCACATTCTGCTGGGTCTACAGAGAAAGTGGCACTCTTACCAGATTCACTGCCAAAGCCTTTCAAAGCTCTGCCTAGTGCTCAAGGTGTCTACATTTACATTTATTCTTTTCTGTAAAACAACTTCGGATGAACACTTTGTAGTAATGTCAGGTCACATCTTATTCACTCAAGGTGACTCAAACACACTACTTACAAAATGAGTCATTCATCCATATGCCAGTGAAACACAGTTTCTCTCTGTCACTGACACACACGATGGGCGATTTAGGCATCATCACTCCACCTGAACAGTAAGTCTTTGGACTGTGGGAAGAAACTTGTACAGACACGGCAGAAACATGCAAATTCCACAATCTGAGCGGGTATCAAACCCACATCCTCTTGCACCACTCTGGCACTGCGAGGCAGCAGGGCTATTCACTGTGCCACCATAAGAACAAACGATTTAACTCCTGAAACCTGACACAAGGACTGCAGTGTGAAATCACCCACAAAACACTCACTATAATCATTTGAAGCTTAACAATACACTACGCCATCAACTGAGGCTTAGATTTTAAATGGACAACCTTTGAAATATTTTTCACCAAATTAAACAGCATTTAATTACATTTATAGACACATCTAACTTTCAAAACTGTTTACTCCATTGTTTCAAGAATCCACATTTGTTTTATCACGTTTTTCTTTCCCCACTGATTATGAGCTGTATTTAAAACTGGGAAAACAAGAGTGCAGCTCCTGTACACTAGCATGGTTTCTTACCAACTTTAAATACTAATAAATGTATCAACTCAAACACTACCACAACTCTGCACAGTTTCTGATCCAGGCCATGGTGATATCCCACCCGCACTACTGCAACTCTCCCACATATTTCCCCTTCTTGTCTCTCTCCATCAGTTATGGCTGTAGGTTATGGCCTACAAAATTATCAGCAGATCTGCTACCAGGTACCTACAAGGCCTGATTGCTTGCTAAGAGGACTACTATGCTCCTCCACCTCTAGCCACTTGGAGGTTCCATGCACAAGAGGTCCAAAGTCATAAGCACAAAGGTTTTTGGTTATGGCTTCAGTGTGCTGGAATGGCCTCCTTCTTGCACTTAGAACTGGGAAATCAAGCTACCATACAGCAACAATGCTACTATTACTCATAAACTGGCTTAGAACTGTTACTTAATCTAGAATGCCCAGGAGGGGTGGGCAGCCACTGACACTTGAACCACCAGAGGCTTTTTTTTCTTTTTCCCACTCCCTTGACTTTCGGCTGGGAGTTTTTTGTTCCTTTCCTCTGTGGCCAGTTAGGCGTACTTATAACTTTGACAAATGCATTTATAATGTATTACGCTAGTCTTCAAACTGTCTGACAGTCATCAACTGTCTTCTTTGTTCCTTTGCCTGATGTATTTGCTTCTTTGCCTCATGGCTTTGTTCAAGTGCTCTGTGTAACTGTGAGAGACGAGCGCTCTATAAAAATAAATTAAATTGAACTGCTGAATCTCTCTTGCTCCTCCCCGATCTATGTGCTCAATAAACAACTACATTATCTGTTTAAAAAAACCTTCTATACATACCTACTTGTGTAATGTATACTGGTTTAAACAGTGGTATGAAACAAATACTGTAATGAAGAACCACGTTTCTGTATCTAAATCTCTGTCTGCTAGTGTAATGCATTGTTCCATTGTTTTCTGAGGTCTACGTTGCTTTGGAGAAAATCATCAGCTAAATAAATAAATGTATCTCAGAAAATATTTTACTGTCTCTGGAACAGTTTCCATTACATAGAACTGGCTTGCCCTGGATCAATATACTGTCTCTGCTAATCACACACAATTTCATCCACTCTTCCATCTACTGTATCCAAAACCTACATGCTCGGGGCAGGAATCTGCAGTAAGCCAAGTCCTTGGTACAAAGCTGCCTTTTGCTAGCAGTAATGAAAACACAGCATGGCACATTGATGGCATCTTCACGTAGTGCTTCATATTGGTTTGCTAGCTGTCAATTTTGAAAGTGTGAGCTGTCTGCTAAGAAGCCAATCTATGCCTTCATCTATGGCTTCTGAGCATGAAGAGTGACCATACATACACCAATGGCAGTGCTAGGGTATGGTAGTTAAGATAATATATGATTCTTCTCCATGGCACCTACATAGCACACAGAAGTGTTTCATGCTTAACTCACCTCGTCTGAAGCCTTAATTAAATCTTTCCTTTTTCTGAATGCAGCTACATGTACAGGAGAGAAATGACAAGTAAACACAGAAAACCTGACACCTGAGTTCTAACCACATCCAGGAGACAGAACCTCAGTTTGATGCAGGCTGGTGTACCAAGACCTGGCATTCCATTAAGGACACCATTAAAAATAGATCTTGCTGGTGCTTTTGGACTGACAGTCAGGTAGCCTGGAAAAGGATGTTTTAGACTTTTCCACAGCGACAGGTAATTCACGGTGTATTAAAAGCACATTTCACAGCAGACAGGTTAAGACAGTATAAGGAGAGAGAAGTAAGCCATCTCTTGCACACACACACACACACACACACACACGCTACCAGAAATGCCATGCCATGCATGCTAAGCTGCTGACAAAGCAAGTTCCTACCATGAGTACCAAATCACAATGCATATTCAGTCAACAGACAAGCAAAAACCCATCAAACAACTTTTTGTAGCACACCTGAACTCCAAAACAAGCTCTTGATTCTTCAGGTATTCACTGGCAGAAGCCCAGTCAGACAGGAAAACAAGGGAGGGATAAACAGAGAGAAATGAGAGGCAGAGGGAAGGAAAACAAGAATGCTGGGGGTCCAGAAACCTATGAAAGAAGAGGAGCAGGGTACTGACAAGTGGAGCACTGGCTGCGGGTGATTAGAAACATTAAACCATAAGCTCTCCTGGATTGACATTGGCTATAAATAAGGTGCAGACGTGTACCAGTGCCACAAAAGCTGGAATTTTCCTAGTGCTACAGTCAACAGCAGCAATATTGACTAGAGAGCAAATTTCTACAATCCAGCCATATAAATGGATGAGTCACTTTGAATGAAACATTTTGCTAAGCAACTGAATAATAATAACAAAATATAGTACTGATACAAGAGGCACAGCAGCTCAGTTAGCCTGCCATCCAGTTTGACTGAAAATATGTCATTTTGAGCAATAAGCATGAGTTTCCATGCAGAATCTGTGGAGAACTCTGGGAGCTAAATTGTGACAAGAGGTCAAAACAGAATGGCTTCAGGACGTAGGTTTTGAGGTAAGGCTGAAACAACTGTGGATGACTGCAGCTTTGTCTCTGGCTCTTTGTACTGGCAGCAGTGTGTCACACTAGTGCTCTTGCCCAGGTTCCGAACTGAATCGGTCTTTCGCAACATGCCATGGACTCTCATTGTATTCCTACAGCCAACAGTGTCTGGAAAACTCCTCTATCTTCCTATCCATCTCCCTCATGTTGCTGGATCCACATCAACTGTCAACATTACTGATCCACTACAGCATGTAAATGGAAAAACCAGCAGTACTTTGAGCCTTCAAAACAATCAAGCTCTGTATTAAAACTGCACATCTGAAAGTCAAATGCCATATATTCATTCTATATCCCTTATGATTAGGAAATACCAATTCAAGTACAGATTTCAGTTATATCAGTACAACAGAAAATAATCACAATCAATCATGGAAACAAATTTTGGATGTAAACACATGAGGGCACCAGATGATCGTGATTTGGTTATCATAATCAAATTTATTAAATATTAGAGTAAAGGAATAAATGTGGATTTAAATTTTATGAAGTAGTTTGTTTTTCCTTTTTTGTTTCTTTAAAACTTAGATGAGTCCCCTATCCGATGGAATCAGCAAAGTCAGGGGTCTTAGACACATTAACAGTTTGATGATTCCTTCATGGATGGCCATAACCTGTGTTCCCTGCACACTAGCACAATTTGAGTTACAAATCCTTCTCCAACTGGAATTTGTATGTCCCTTTAATGCCCTGCACAGGATTCCAGTGTGAAGAAATATGACTCATTTTAAAACTTTTAGAGTTGTTGCCACATGTTCCTCCCTGAACTTTATAGTGTATGCCCTATTACTTCTGAGAGCTTGCATTTCAATTTTGCTCTGGCAGGAAGACAAAAAGGCTGGTTCTGCCACAATGTGAGTCACTATGACCCATGTAAACAACTGAGGCTATCTGTTAAGGACCAGATTCCCAGAGATGGGGCCAGATTGTATGAGGGGTTCCAACAGCTGCTTCTGATGGCAACAGCATAGAGGCTGGGGGTTCAGGGCCACAAGAGGACCTGTGTCAAGTTCCCAAACCCTGGAGATCATTGCTGGCCAGCATCACAATGAGGAGGAGTTCGAAGACACTGTGCCGCTTCTTATATTTGTGGAGATGAAAAGTAAAGCAGCAAATGTCAGAAACATGTCTGCTACTTTTGTGAAAATGAGGGAGAAGTCTGACAGAATTAACTCCCTATTTTTGTTTCTCCAGGTCCTTCAGGGACCACAGCTTTCCCAATCTTATCAATTTGTTCAAATACTGACCTCCCCACCCCAACGCCAAACAGAAACAAATATATCGGCCACAAACCCGTGGAGCACATTTCAAGACAGGCAAGTACTTCAAAATCTGAACAAGATATGCTTGCAAAACTCTGTCATTAATTAAACTGCAGGGCTCATTGTCATTGAATGTTAGATTCATAAATCATGTAGCTCAGAAATACTAATTCTGAAAGAGAGTAAACAATGAACTCATGAATTCTACAAGTTGATGTTAGTAACTTTTAAGAGCAATAACAATGAATCAGGTAATATGACCTAATGGATAAATTCCTGCTCTTTATTGTTTTTAAAAATAAAAAAAAAAGTCAACATGCCAAATACCATTAAATGAGTGCATTAAAAAAGATCATTCCTTTGTAAAAACAAGAAGCATATTGAACTGCAGTTTGCTAACTAGACAGAAACACAGTGTGGTCATGTGAACAGAATGCTATAATTAACAGCATGATGGGAAAATTAAATGACCTCTTAAAAATATTATTTACGCTACTGAGAACAACAAAAGTCTTCTTAGCACTAAGCAGCAATGTGGCTAAATCAATGCTAATAAGAGGAATTTCAATAATAAATTATTTCAACTGAAGCCCTTCCCCTTGGCATTTTTAAATTACCATTACATGTCTAAGGTTTGTAGTATCCTTTTTAAACAAATGAGTGCCTATTTGATTATCATCCTGCTTTTCTTGAGGGAACAGCAAGTGACATCTTCTGTACAGCCTAGAGGAAACCAGTACTCTGGACTATGGAGCTAGTAAGTGACAGAGAAAGGGTTTGGAAGATTATCCCAATATTATGGAGCTATACATCACTCCCCGCATCTGTTTCAACAGAAAACAGCCCCTAGGGCATCTCAAAGCAGCAGATTCCTGTACCCACAGCCATGCCCATGTTTTACAAAGGAGCTAGAAGAGAAGTGCACTAGGCAAGTAAACTAATCTATCAAGATCATTTTTAGCCCTCCCCCCTCAAACACAGCAAGGAGCACAACAGAACATGTGTTACGGGATGATAACAGGGAAGTGGGTGCTGAGAGTCGCTGAGAGAGAATGCAAAGCCGACAGCACCACCGTCTCGCTCTTTCCCATTCACCCCACCTGCAGATCCCACAAGACCCCAGGTTCAGCTGTGCCAGACTGTGGATGTCACCATTCCACTGTAGTCAGCACTACTTTCCTCACAAAACGGCCCAAACATAGTACACTAAATGTGGGTCATAATTAAAACTGACTGTGCTAAGTCAGAGAATTCACTTGATTCACAAATTTTAAGACAAACTCCTCTTGAAGCTGAGTTAATTCAGAGATGAGCGGACACTGCCAGCACTGCTGTGCCCTGTACTGGGAATAGGCAGACGTCAAACCCATAAAATGAGCCTATTAGAATGACCAAAGACACACATTTTCAAACCACAGCACTGGGCAAAAACAAAAGTTAAACAGAAGATGTTTCTCCCGCTTAAGAGGACTTAAGAATGTAATGTGTGTCTCATTTTCAATGAGAGCTCATAGATCCATCTTAACTTTCAACAGGAGATACAGACTGGATCACTACAAGAAACATCTTGCAGCTCCCTGGAATTACAGAACTGAAAGCAAACACAGACTAGTCGGGACAAGTGAGTAAAGAATGCTCACTAACTCTGGAAGACTCACAAAAGCAACACAAAATGATTTTTTTAGATTTGTACAAAAACAAAAGTGTTTTTTTTTTCTTCAAAAGAAGTGTTTCATACAGAAGGTTGTAGGTTCAGAAACAAAAGTCTACTGTTGTTTCAATAAACTTCTGACATCCTTTGCCTTGGTGTGTTTGGTTAGACTAACAGCGATATAGGCACTGGAAAATCCAGGCCAACCAAGTAACTGATACAACATCAGCAGCCTAGTCACAGGGCAGCCGGTCTAAATGCAGTTCAGTGTGACCACAACAGGTGGGCACCCCCCACCACACACAGACGCGCGCGCGCGCATGCGCGCGCACACACACACACACACACACACACACACACACACACACACACACCACTTGCAGTCCAAAGCCCTCTACTGCAGCCAGCACTAGTGAAGCTGGAACACAAGTATTATACATTTCCTGGAATCTCACATTCCTACACAGTTTTTCTGCTGTCTGCCTTCACGTGAATTAAATCACAATTCTGCAGTCTTTTACAGGGACAAAGGAAATAAATGTTTCAATGTTACCTTTGCATTCACCAATGGAAAGGGACGTTCAATTATCCCAAAGGCCAGAAAGGACATTAGTTCAATGAAATTATTAAGAGTATCTATGGTACATTTTATCACTTGGTTTATCAGATTAGAAATTACAGAAATTGCTTTGTTATTCCTCAGCAGCAGCATCCTCTGCCCAGAGTCTTCAAAACAAACTCATCTCTTACACTCTGCATGACTTGTAATTCAGAGGTTGATTTATAAAGCTATATGGAAGGCGCACAGAGACTATAGGTTATACTGACCTTTCCATCCATCTATGGATAGCAAAGCATGCTTCTGAATACCAGTCAAAAGTTTGAGTACACCCAGACAATACTTCCAAGATAGGATTCAGAGGGCTAAAGCAAAGGAAGCCACAGCTGTCCCAAATCTCGGGAAATTGCTGCAGAAGAGCTGTGAAGACATGTTAGTTAATATCAAGCTCAAACTTGTTTGCCAAATGGCTCATGAAGACAAAAAAAAAAAAAAAAAAAAAACTTGTTTCCAGCAAGTAGACTCAAATTTTTGACTGTCACTGGACACCATGTGTAATATCGCTTAACTGGTGATAATTTGTTAAATACAGAGTAAAAATTTCTACCCAGGTGACTGTCCTTCTAAGCATCCACAGTTATCTACATTCTCATAACCCTGAATGACAACCATGGTGTGAGGTTGCCTCAGTGACATCATCCCTGGACCTGATGTCAACCACAACCATGATACCTCAAAGATCTCCGCTGACAGAAAGTCAGGCAAGTTGGTTAAATATACATACTTCTACGTATTGTTTAAAACTCTCACTGACATCAGTGATGAGAAGAGTTGGTTTTTGTGTCTCTCACTGTGCGTGCAATTCTCTCCTCTCCTTCCGGCTTTAACCCCGGAAATGGCACAGAGCATTGCCTGCAGCAGCTTCCCAAAGTGGAAGTCATCATGTCAAAGCTCGGAATCTCAAAAGTTTAGGTCAAAGTTGAGTCTTTGCTTATAGCATTGGGTCCAAGACTGGCATATTCTTGCTCATAGCATTTGCGTTCCACTCTGTTGTCCTGTGTGTTTTGAGCACAATGGAGCTGAGCCTGTGTTCTCTTTGTCAGCTGCCCATAGCTGTGAGAACCACAAGACTTCTACAGGAACATTTCTGTGCTGCATGTGTGCAGCCATCTGGCTGAACTGTGGATGCAGACAACTGCTTTCCTCCACCACACACCGCTGACTGTGCAAAGCCAGTCTGGGTTCCGATCTCTCAGATATTAGCTGCAGTTGTCCGTCCTGGGTGTGTCCCCTCCCCCTCCGGCCTTACGCCCTGTGTTGCCGGGTTAGGCTCCGGTTCCCCCCGACCCCATATGGGACAAGCGGTTCAGAATGTGTGTGTGTGTGTGTGTGTGTGTTTACTCTGTGACTGTAAATGAAGCTTGCGATTTGGTCTCTAAATTTGTGTTTACGTCTTAGTGTGGTTCTGAACCTTTGACAAATTATCTCCCTGCGTTATCACACTATGTAATTTTACATTAGTAAATTAAGCAAAAGCAAGTGGCTGTATTGGCCATGAACATCTGGTGGAATGTGTAACTGAAGAAATGAAATGCTCTCCTCTTTCATTGTAGGGGGGTACTGGTGAACAGAGGGGAGAAGTCTACCCCAGGGAATGGATCATCACACCTCATCTTACACCTGCCCCAGCCAACACTAACAGCTCCCTGGCTGGTGCTGCTATACCATCCATCACCAGATTTCAAAACTTCAGTGTGAGCTAACTCATTCCACAGAGATCCAAAAGCTATAAAAGTTCCTTCTGGTGAAAAAAAAAAAGGTCAAAAGTAAAGACTGGGAAAAAAGCCAACAATTTTCCTTATGATAGATAATTTTCTCAGTACTTTAATCTCTTTTTAACTATATGTATGTAGAGGGGGAAATCATGCTTCGCTGTAAAGAATGAGCTAAAATGGCATTTAAAAACATTATATATTAAAGCACTAAACCAGAGAGAGAAGCAAATGTGTCATTTTTGTCACTATGACACAATTGTCCTATAAAAACCTACCAAATTTGCTAATTTTTTCAATTACTATACATATGAATACAAAAATAGTACCTAAAAGCTATGATTCCGTATGAAATGAATCATCACAAAGCTGTTCCCTAATCATAACACAAAAATGCTCTTCTGTTTCTCTAGCTGGCAAAAGCTGCCTGCACTGGATTTTTCTCAACTTCATTTAAAAATATATTTCCTTCCCAAATTCCAGTATTTTCGCTGTGCTCCTCTCAATCTATATTTAATTTCACAACCGAAGCAACTGTACTGGCTTACGAGGGCCAGCAGCAAGTGCTTTAGCTGAAGTGAGGTTTACAGACACCAGCCCTGGCAGTTAAGCCTTTAATGAAAGGCCACAGAAAAACCCCAACTTTTTTTTTTTATTTTAATGGCACCATAGTCTTGAAGCACTGGACAGGAAGGAGTCATACTCCTCTGACATCCTGCTCTGGAGAACAGAATTCTCGTCAGCCGAAAGACAGGGGACAAAACTGACACAAACCCAGATACATGCACAAATATGCATGTTGATTTCCATGTGCACATACATACGTGCATGTACACAATTAAAACACATGTACAAATACCAGATTTCAACAGGGAGGAAACCATTCACTCTCATGCAAGAAAGCATCTGCCTGCATCCACATTTCAATCAGAAGAGACCTCTACACATTTAGCAGAGAAATATTCCAGCACAAGTTCTACAGTTCTCACCACTCTGGGCAGCAGACAAACAGGACACAGACTCAGCTACCTGTGGCCAAAGCATACAGGATGACTTGTAAAAACACTGATGCCAAGGAAAACATAGAAGGGTCTGTCAGCTACAACTCTGAAACTGTGACTTGCTGCTTTACTTTATTCTCATTAGTATCCACTTAAGTAAGCAAGGTACTTGATTCAAATATAACTCAGCAGTATTGCAGATCCCAACTCCAACCAAACTACATTCCTTCATGTTATCAAACATAAGACATGATTGAAGCCTGAATAGTGATATAGCTGCATAATGCAGTTCCCAGAACCTCAGACGAAAGGCAGAACTCACAATCACAGATTAATGACACTTGTCATAAATTTGTCTGACATCCAAAAGTGCCATATGAACAATGAATCCTGGAAAGTTCACCATAGAAATAAAATAATAAATAAACGAATGCCACTCAGTTCCAGATTCCACATTTTCAGGCTTTCCTCACAAAAGGTTTACCATATGGCAGAATAACACCTGAGAATGCTGACACTCTGCAGGACATCCAGGAGACATTACTGCAGCAGTGGGAGTTCAAACTTGCATAGTCCTGACTGCAGCTTCCAATATACTAATTTAGTGGAAAGAATTCTCTCCACAGCTATCAAAACAGCACATAAAACGTCCTCTCCTGGGTACTTTTGGTCAACACAAAGCTCAAGGTGTCCTTTAAGGTTTCAATAAGTCTCCTGACAGTAGACCTGCAAGTAGTCAGCTGAATGCCTGAGAACCCTGGGCCATATCCCACCTTTCAGGACCCACTCAGAGGAGCACAACTATGGTGGAAAATCCCTCCAGACATCTCCATGCTGGGTTTACAGAACACACTACAGCATCTGAGATGCCCAAACCAGCCAACTCACATAACCAATGTCAGGTGTGACACTGTATGGTGAAATGAGTGAAGTCGTATGTTACAGTCAGCAAAGCAGTAATTTCATGGCTAAACATGGCAGTGAACCAAGGAAGATGACTGATGATTCATCTCCGTACCTTGAAGCAAAGTGCAACACTAAAGTATTTTTCAAGAGGATTACATAGAGACAGTCAAAACTTGAGGATCAAGGTGGACTGTAACCAAAACACCACCTTAGATTTTTATGAAGTGATGTCAGAACACTTTCAGGTAAAACATCTCAGTATACATTTAACACCCATGTCTTGCTACTTTTAAGTTCTACCGGATGTGCAATGCCATTGCAGGTTCTCAATCCTTGCATATGTATAGCGTATACAGACAGTTCACCATTTCATTACTGTGCTATGGAACAAACAGGAAAATACAAAAAGCAGATGTAGCATTCAACTAGTGACAGCTTGTTTTGCTTTACTGTATACATACTGCAGCTGAAGGGCTCAGCCTGGCCATAATACTTCTGTGTTTACTCTTATTTATCTAACTTACTCTGTAGTTAGTAGGACAATTACAGAAGTTCTACTTTTTATCCTCCTTAATCCTGTTCCACATAAAATAAGAACTCACCTCCTTTATTTAGCCTGTTAAATCTGAAATGTCAAAGAAAGAAAAGAGTATGAGATAATACACTGCCGTTTCCCTTGGCTAACTTAGAAACAGACGGATATGATGTTTAATTTCAGACCACAGTGAGTTTGAACTGCCTTGTAATTCTCCTTTAATTACCATCATTCACAATAATCCTTGTGGGTGTCCTAGACATTAGGACATGCTGGAAGTCAATGTTGAGAGGAAACACACCCATCATTGTTTATTTATTCAGACAATGTGTTCTAGGACCTGAAATTCTTCATTACACCGTTACGTCTCCTCCTTACCTTGACAACTGAGAGTTCCATTACATAAATGTGTAACAATTCTTTGTCCTTTGTCACTGAGACAAACCCCTGTCTATTGTTAACATAACACTACCAGTGCTGTGCTTACCCGATAGGCCAACATCCTGTTTTTGTGGAGAAATAGAATCAGCTCTACAGGGAAGAAGGGTCACACCCATCATGCCACAGCAATACAGCAAACGGTAGTTGCCGTACTTTACAACCAACACAAGAACCCCACAAATCCTAACTGTATTTAATGACCCCAGTTGTGACCCTCACCCCCATTCTTGCTCATAAAGCATCCTGACCTGGATAAGGAGACCTAACCCTTATCTGCTCTACCCCACAGTCTACTACCAATTAGCTCTAGGGTCCCACCCACACAGGGTTACAGGGTCTTTGACAAGTTATACATATCCATATACTCATATCCAATTCAACAACATACATTGTAGGGTTTCCTGTGGGCTACTGTAAAAAGTTTCATCCTTTGTTCCAGAATCAACAGAATATTATGAAGGCAATGTTTTTTTAAAAGTATAACAAAATCATTTAGGCTAATTATGGAGGGGCTTAACGTATAAAGCACACAATGCATGTTTTGCATATGTCACTTGTCCTATTGAGGCTTTTGAACATGAGCTCAGAGAAGCCAGATGGGACTTGAAGCATTAGCCATATAAAGAATTTCTTTTAGTCAAACCTAACCTTGCAACATTTCCTGTTTCCCTCATACCAATGTGTGTAACTCATAGATTATCCTTTTAAGAATCAAAGAAATTTCAACTTAACAGTAACTTGAGCAATACCAAATAATCAGATTCCTATATACTCATCAGTAGCCTATTTTGTTAGTGTTGTACAACATCTGAGGACTTCCAATAAATCAACTATGGGCAGAATTAAACAAAACTCATTTTATGATGGGCTGGAAGAATATTTGTTATAACCCCACACTGTTTACATTTGGCCTTTCCCAGATGGCATGGCATGAACTGCTATGTGACGTTGACAAGGATTGGAGCATAATTTATCTTAATAGGTGTTATTAAACAGTGGTGGAATATAAGGCCTATAACAGAGTACTGCTGTTTATCAACACACTCCAGCACAGGGGTCCACTGAGTGATTTATCATCTTCAGGCTGAATGCCTTCAGCAGGTTTTAAATGAGGGTAAAGAAATCTTTCGCATTCTCTTCTATGACCTTAAATGACACCCCCTAGAGGTAAATGCCTCCTCAAGCCCATCTACAATGACACTGAAGCAAGTACAGTAAACATTAAATACACAGTAAACATTAAAAAAAACACACACAAAGAATTTCACTGCTTCAGCAACTCATATAAAGAACTATATTTCACCTATTTTGACACAGGTTCATTATCACTCTCAATGGTGCAACAGAAGGGACCATCCTGACATTTGAAACAGCAGCCACAAAGATGCAATTCAGTACCAGTTACCTGCTTTGCCTATATGAAAATAAACACACACTAGACAAAGAAAATTTGATGTAAGAATCATAAAAAGCCTTAATAAAGAAAAATGCATGTCAGTATCAATCACCAATGGAGAAAATTTACTTATTTTGAGCAAAATTGTTCTAGAAAAACCTGTTTATCTGATTCTATTAACTGAGCTTTGTTTAAAATAAAGTATTTTAAATAAAAAAAAAAAAATCCAGAACAACACTGAATATAGCTTCATAATATTTTGTTATATAGTTTGCATAAATGTACAACTCACACAAAAAACAGGAATTAATGTTGGAAAAGCCATTTAGTACTATACCCAGAAAAGAAAGAAAAAATAAAGAGCACCAGCCAGAAACAAAGTATCTAATTTAAAGTCACACCACATTAGTCACACTGACTTTAAGGGTAGCAACCAAATATCCTCAAAACACAGCACTTGTCAAATGTGTGATAAAGAGCTGCAACATTCAGACTGTGCTACTAGTTAAGTGAAGAGCAGTCTGAATCAAGTGTACTATGTGAGAGACAGTTACCCTGAAGCAAAAATGAGTGAGTCCTGACTCAAAAAGTAACCACCTTAGAGATACATATTTTCCAGGTTCTGACTTTGAGCACAGACTATACCCAAGATGAGCACCTTGTCTAACAGCAGGCAATACTCTTATCGATTGCGTCACAATCTTTGTCAAATTCCTCTTATGGGTGTCTCCAACACCTCATCAACAGAGGAGTAACTGCAAGAGCTCGTATTGCCAAAAAAATCTGTGGACAGGATGACAGAACTCATTATTCAAATAAAAAAGAGAGACCCCCCCCCCCAACATGCCAGCCAAGTTTTTTCCTTTAAATCAGGTATTCAGTGGTTGCTGCTCCATTCATAGTTAAAGTGAGAGAAGGTTGCAATAGCAAGGAAATGTATCCATTTGAGATTTAATTCTTCCATAGGTCCCCTGGGATGCACTTATGTAAACTAAGGCATTATATCACAAACTTGTGAAGGGTGATATTAAATGGCATTAAACTGAGACTGAATCACACAGGGGGGTGCGGTGGCGCAGTGGGTTGGACTGCAGTCCTACTCTCCAGTGGGTCTGGGGTTCGAATCCCGCTTGGGGTGCCTTGCGGCGGACTGGCGTCCCGTCCTGGGTGTGTCCCCTCCCCCTCCGGCCTTACGCCCTGTGTTGCCGGGTTAGGCTCCGGTTCCCCGTAAGGGACAAGCGGTTCTGAAAATGTGTGTGTGTGTGTGTGTGTGTGTGTGTGTGAATCACACAGATACCTTACTATGAAATGGTCTTTGTCAAAAACACTTTCAAAGGTGTTAATGGTTTTGGTGCTGTTAGGATTGTTTGGAGAAGACCCTGAAGAAAAGAGCACGTGCAAAGTTTTTACTAGGCACACACTTAAATGGCATCCCTGAGTTTACACAACAATAAAAATGGTGCGGAAGACCAGTAAAAGCGCTCTAGTGAAAAGAATAATTTGTGAAGAGCAAGAATGTAGGCAACAAAAGCCCGTGCTAAAATTACAATGTAAGTCTGTCTGACCACTTTTTGGTGAGCAAGTGAAGTCAGTGGTAACTAAAGGAGCATTCAACTTCCTGCGTGTCACGAGGCCCATGCGACAAGAGAAACCGCATGCTGTCAGACAACTTCCTATGTTTTAACAGTAGTTACAGGGAATCAGATATACGAAGTAGGCTTTCAGAAAGGACAAGCAAAGGTTTGTTTCAGAGAGACAGAAATGTCACAGGTTAAAAAAATTAAAAACCTGGAGCAGAGTGGAGACGGAAATGACTAAACAGGATAGAGTACAGAGAGCCTGTGTACACGTGGGCTGCAGAACGCATGAAGTAGACAATATGACCTCATGTGCACTCAAGTGAATAGGATATAAAAAAGAAAACACTGAGTGACTGACAACACTTAAAATAAAGGCTGGAGAAGGCAGCAAGGCTGGTAGGGGATTTTTGTGTGAAACACAACAGAAACAACATACAACAATGCTAATCGGTGGTTCAGATTGGTCATAACCTGGGCAACAGGGGCTGCTTATGTTCACTAAGGAAAACAGGATATATTCTGTATATCCTTAACCATCCATTCATTCCACCCAGTAATATGTCAAAAGGCTAATTATTTTTGTCTCGAGAGTATGACTAAACAAGGTAGTAACCAGAATATTTAACACTGAAACTGAAATAAAACTTGCTCCAGACATCATAAATTATACTAATTTAATAGTAATAATACTCTAAAGACACTTTGTACATGTCATACTCTGCATTAACAGTATGACATGAATGCTATTGCTCCCACAAAATGTATATATGTTCTTATATAAAAAGCTACATATATATATATATATATATCTTATTTAAAAGCAATATATTGTACAGTCAAATCAACTTTGTCTTTTAAAAATAAAAAAAAGTTACCAGAAAAAATATTTATAAGTATAAAGTTGTGATTACAGTAGTACAGACATGTAAGGCTTGCATAGTTCTAATATTTTATATTTAACAGTTATCTTAAATCTAACTGAACAACAAAGCAAAAACAATTATGACATTTCAGAATTACTTGTTATTTACACCATGGTAATGTGGAGAAGATCGAGTGTGTTACCTGCTAAAAGAGAGATGGGCAGAAAAAAGCAGTAGAAGAGCCCACAGACCACTTGGAGGTCCATGAGAGTCCCTGAAAAACTCACTTTTCCAGAGTCAAACTAAACCCGTCCAGCTGGGGACCAATGTTCATGTTCCAAAGGGGGATAAATGTTGGATTGAGAGAAATCACTCCATTCCTTAAGGAGGAATCATCTCAATCTACTGTGAAGTTACTCTTCATGTGTCAGGCGCTCAGAATGTTTGCAAATCTCTCATTTTGTAAAATCCCAGCGAGACCTGCAGCTCTTCAAAGGTCTGTGTGGGTCATACTCTCCTTGAGAAAAGCCTGAGAAACCTGAAAATGTTCACCAAAACCTCTGGAGAAGTCCCAGTATTAGCGACCCCCCTTCCTCTCCAACGTGGGACATTCCCTGTGCAGCAGGGTGTTCATGGAAAAAGTGATTCACTTGAGCTGCTCCTTCGCTCCAGAAAACTGAGTTTTCCACGTTTCACCTCAAGGCTTCCCTTCACAAGTTAAAAAAGAGGGCAGTTCAACAGGGCTGGAGGCTGACAAACATCAGTGTGGAGTGTGTCTGTCCTTCTGAAAACTCTACCTACAACGGATCCTTTTGTGATCATGTTGATCCACACCCACGACGCGTGGAGAGCCCACCTTCAGCGCGTGTCCAAATCCAACCACGTTTCTACACTGGGGGTTCCAGTCCCCTCCGCCTTTCCTTTTCGGGATCGAGCTAATGTTAAAAAAAAAAAACAAGAGTCGTATTGACATTTACATTCACTTCAGCCCTCCCTTTACGCTTTATTTCTAATTCAAGATTTTGCAGGACAACAAAATTATCATATATTTATAAACATACATACACGATTTTAAATTTACCAGCTTTAGTTTAAGTGAACACAAAGTTTGTCACGCAACAACCCTATACATACATGATACAAAACTCCTCTGTCCTAGGGAATTACACTTCATTAAATACAAAAAATACATCACTATTTACTTACTAATAATCACACTAACACACTTGTCACTTCACTTGTTGCTATTATTAGTAACACATACACAACTAGCCTCGCTATTTTCCAGTATTTGCAGGAAGACGACTACTACTAGAGTCTAAGTTAGACGTGCTTCTCAAACTTACTCGCCACAGAAAGACTACTTTTTTTTTTATTTCCTCGCTAAACCGTATGAAGTTTCGAGTCCTTCCCAGCCGGTCGTGACGCTGTTTTCAGAATTTATAAATAATATTACCAGCGCTCCAGTCAAGTCAAGATAACACACTTTCCACCGAAACGCAAAAAACCTAAGACGTCTCGGCACGTCATCAGCGCGTGCCACCCGTCTGACACATGTTGCACACCCTGTCTCCGTCGTGCACATGCACGCGCCGAGCCCGGTCCTTCACGAGGTACAACTGTTCAGCGTTCTGGCGTGACATGGTTGAACGGTCAGTCCTCGCCTGCCCCCTATTGGTGAACACTTTCTCACGGATCATTTTTCTGAACTACACAGTTACATTATTTAGTTAAAATATGTCGTACAAAAATAACGTGACGATTAATTTTTTAACTTGAATTATGTTCTTGAAATTCCCCAATATTTGTTATGTTTTGTTTTTTTTTTCCAGGAAGGATACCTAATGGCTTAAAAAGAGATGCCGTCAGAGAAAGGTGTTAAAATGTTAGAAAAAGAACAATTTTGCTTTTTCGTAACGTCCCAAAACCACGATCTCCACAAGAAAAGTGAAGAATCTCCTTGAAAAGTTTCATGACATGTAGCTTTTTCTAAAACAACTGCCGAAATAGCTCAGTTGGGAGAGCGTTAGACTGAAGATCTAAAGGTCCCTGGTTCGATCCCGGGTTTCGGCATGTATCAAGAGACTCTCACTGTCTCGTACTACCTTTTGATTCAGTGGGTAGTATGGGGGTTAAAGCTACTCCTTTGGACCTAAAAGTCACAGGTTCTTCAGATCTCACTCTGGCTGTAATACCCTTGAGTCAGGTACTTACCCTAAATTGCTCCAATAAAATTCCTCAGCTGTATAAATGGGTAAATAATTGTATGTCGCTCTGGAGGAAAGCGTCAGTTAAATGAATAAATGGAAAAAAAAAACCATAATGATAAGAAAACAAGCAGTTGTACATGATATAATATTAATCATTCAATTATTTATGCGTCAATGAATAATTCTTGCTGTAAATTAAAAAGCTCGTCCGCTGTGTACTGTCATTAACGGTCCAATACTGTCTACGTTACGGTGACAATAGTGTGATAAACATTACTGTAATCATTAGAAATTTTTTGATATTTGACAGTTTTCAGTTAACTAAATGGTTTTTTTTTCAGCTAAATCAGTATTTCATTCTTGGTAGCTGCGTGGCATTACATGTAGCGAGTTATAGTCACAAAAAAAAACCTCGTCAGAAGGGGAAAGACCGAATCCCGGGTGGCTTTACTGAGGTAAAACGGCCAAGCATGCTAATGGCACTGTTTGAAAGCGATGTAATCCTTATTTTCGTGGAAAATTAAGACCGGTTTTGTGGTCACTTGCGGCGCCTGTCCTGTAGGTTATTTGTCGGTTCTTCAGAGTAAAACACTGTGAAACACTTCTGGACTCGGCCAACGCGGTCAACCAACGGAGCGGGACTAGTGCGCGAGGCCTGTCGTTCCCTCGAGACGGGCGGCGCGCCAAAAATCGATGCCCGGTAAGATGTTCAGCAAAACAACAGGATCATGCAGAATCGAATGGATTCATCAAAACCACAGTATCTTTGAAATAGACAGAATCAAATGTAAACCAATTCATAGTTGTGTATTCGCGTGGCAAGTTCAGAAATTCCGTAGCTCACGTAGGTAGAATTGATTAATAATACTTTTAACTACACTGCACCCTAGTAGAATATTAAACAATTCATGAAAACGGAATCAATGGATGGATCCATTAAATCACAGGGAGTACACACGGGGATACATTTCAAAAGGAACCAACTAACCCTCTTGAACTGATCGACCCAACTGAAATCCTGCCCTTGTTTGAGTAACTTATAGCTAAACAAAACTGAACTGCTACCAGCAGTATAACTACATTTCACTGGTTTGCTTGCGTTATAATACCTACAAAATAGTTACATTATTATACCTCTAAAAATGATGACTCAGCCTAATCTTAGTGATACATTTTTTTATGAGATTTCCACACTTGGGTAAAAATCCACGTTCCTGGTATGATTCCATATTTATAACTATTCACTTTTCTGAAGCTAAATAATAATAGAGATAATCAAAAGGGGATTTTTTTTATATAGGTGAAGTTTAAAAACATGCTTTAGATGGTCTTGATAATCTGAGATTAACTTTATGATGGAATGTTCTATTACATATCTGGACAGCAATATTGCTTCCATCACAATTTAGGGCAACAACCTAGTAATCATGCTCAAAACAAAATTATGTTATGTATTTATGCAGCCAACACTTTTGTCCGCAGCTACTCACAATTTTGGGTTTGAAGACTAAGCTTCTTAAAATGATTTATCAGTTTTTACAGTTTATTAATTTTTGCTAGAACAACTGTGGGTAAGAACCTTCTTAAAGGGTACAGCAGCAAGAGCAGGGACTCAAACTTGTGTCTTCCAAGCACAAGGCAAAGGCTCCGATCTCTTATTTACCTATTGCCTCATGTGAGAAGAATGAAACTTTGGAAAAGAACTCTGTAGGGCCATCTATAAACCTTCTCCAGATCATTCAGGATGCCAATAATATACAAGATAGGGTTCAAGATCTTGATTTAAAGAGACTACATGGCTCTGCTCTTCCTTTCCCCAAACACAATAAACTCTATGTCTCTAAAAATGTGGCATGAGCTTCTGGTCACCATCAGATCTGCTCTCAGTCTCCTGAGTAATGGCACCTCTTGAAGACTCAATTCTTCCCATACCTCCTTGGAAGTATCTTGTATCTGCTATTCTGACAGGCTGCAATTTTAAAACATATATCCCATTGTGCTGTCAGTCTCCACGTTTTATATTTCCTATAATTTGCAGGAACCGCCTAGAAGTTTGAATTGAATTACAATAAACCCATTTTCCCGCTCAAACGTCACACTCCCTAGTAACGGGGTCGTTACAATATATTCTATTTCATTTCTTTAATAAATATGCAATTTTGATTAATATTGTTCTGATGAGATGAGACTAATATTCGTCATTTTTAGCAAGAAACAGTTGACATATGGAAAGACTTTAATTGTATCAGTCGGTTTAAGTATGAATAGTGGTGTGACAGGATAATGTAACGACCATTGTTTCTCACTAGCTCATATCATAGTAACACGACTTATTTAATAAAGTTTCCTTTCAAATATATGATTTTAAACGAACAAAAAAACAAAAACAAGTTATAGGTGATGAGGAAATAAAATCAGCTTTTGAACGCCGGTTTTTGACCAAGATCTGTTATATACTGTTTTTTAGGACCGCCGTGACCCTGCCTTGGACAAGTAGTTATCGGTAAACTAGTGATATTATATTATAATGTTCTTCATTTTTATAACCTCACACGATGTACTGACATGTACTGAAAATTTAAATTAAAGACATAAATTAACATTAAAAACACCTCTGTGTTCACGAAGGAAATCACTGACTGGACACACAGCACAAAAGTTAACTATTTACAGCAGGTTTGCTATTGAACGCAGTGAATAAATCTGGGCCAAACAGACGAGCAAACTCTTTTGGAACCAGACCGTGATTAGGTCAGGCGGACTGGATGGCGTTTTAATGTAGTCTCCACCATTAATCAGTTTATTCCCCGCCACAACAAATCACATCAGAGAGCTGAGTGAATTTCATTCAAAGTCAATGCAGAAGCTTCCAGTAACAAACATCAGTGGCAGTTCAACATCACACGCACTGCAGTTTCATAGCTTTATTCATTGCATTAATTTGGAAGGTAACGGTGTCAAAATGCACGTTTTTATAATTATTTTGTACATTGTCAAAATGTATAATGTTTTTAACTGGGGTAGAGTTAGTATTTCAGAATGCCTGTAATCTGATGAAAACATGATTGAAATACAAACTCGTTCAGGACAAACAGTACCGGCGCTTCTCCGACCCCTAATCCCTGATTGCACGCCTCACTCCAGGCGGATACGCCCACTTCTGCGGTTGAACCAATCGTGTTTCTCTACGCAAGACATTCTGGGTCACATGACACTCTGACAGTCCAATTATTTTGTAGTTCAGCCGTAGAGAACCGCCCACATATGTCACGTGGGTATCTGTGGCGCGGGAATTCTTTTAAACCCTTCTTTAAGGTGTGATGAAGGAGGGAGGACGGTGCTGATCTGTTGCGGTTTTCCAGTTTGTGTCGGGAGTTAACTGGAAGTCCCTGAAACAATGTCTCAGGCTCGGGTCACCGATTTCTTCAGCCAGAGCAAGAGAGTCAATGTGGACGGTACAGGGTCACCGAAGGCGGCTGTACAAACGGAGGTCCTGCGAGTGGAGACAAAACGGGAACATGTGCGAACGACACGGTCCAACAGTAAAACGCTCCCTCTTGCTGATGCATCCAGGACCAGATCCACGTGTTCTACGAATCCGGTCCAGCGGGATCCGAAGACTGAGCTGGGAGAGCAGGGAGCGCCAGCAGTGCTGAGGGACACAGCAGGAGTAGCTGCGAATGATCATGGCGCCTTTGAAAAATCATTCGCTTCGGCTCCCCAGGAGGCTCCCCGCACTCCCAAGCGGAGGTCGCCGGAGACGGAGTTTGACCTTAGCTCTGAGTTGTTTTCCACCGCCGGGACGGGACACAGCTCAGCAAAGAAACGGGCCGTGTCGTGCCGCGTGGACCCGGAGACCGAGCCTGTACCGAGGCGCACCGAGGGGAAAACTCAGAAGAGGACAGCAAGGAAGCGGCTTGTCCTTTCCAACCCACCGGAGGAGGTAAAAACTGCGTGTTTAAATTAATCCTACGAAGAAACGTGGCGAGATCGCCTGCTTTTTGTCCCACTCTTTAGTGTCGGACTTGTCTTTTCAGGGTCGGTGTTAAACTCTAGAGTGGAGAAAATTAACATGATCCATAAAAAATATACACATGTATAAATGTACCAATGTATCTATTTTGTCATTTTATCTACTTCAAGTTTTGATCAATGTACTACAGTGTCTGTGGCTCATGAGGCTTTTTAGCCAATGAGTGGGCGTGCATCGTGCGCGTGTGACATTTGATGAGCCATTGATCAACAGCGTTACGAGTTACGTTTAAGGAGGTCTCCGGTCGTAGCCAATCATCGGCCACATAGAGGGTGACGTTGCGTCCGTTCCCGCTTTCGCGGGCCTCGGTGGGGTTGATGTCGGAAAGTCACTTTTGTATTATCCAAATTATTACATGTTTAGGGTTATTTAATATAAATATGATATGCAAAGCCGTTTTCGCACTTTCATATAAATGGGTATTAGTAGAAGAATTCAATTTGGAAACATGCTTCTTGTGGCTCCTCTTTCAGTTTTATTTTTCCTTTTTGAATTACACAGCTTGATACAGTAACAGTACACTTGCTTTATTCAAGTATTTTATCAAGTAAAAAATGAATTCCTGCATGTATGCATTTCAACAAATGTAACATTACCAAAGCACTTCAATGCTTTCTTCTCCCATTAATGTGCAGCTTTACTCCCAGACTCATGAATACTAGTTTTTTATGCATACAGTTGTGTAAATACACTCATGGCTGTGACTGACTCTCAGATGTAGATGAAGATGTGAAGTAAAGACAGTGTTACTTCACTAATGCTGATTTCCATAACACTAACTGGGCCTTATTGTAATTTATTAAGAGCACCTCTGTTTCAGCTGTATCCTGAAGTGTGATTTTGCTGCAAAACTTTGACCAAAAAAATATAAAAATACTCATTGCTGACTGTGCGCCAGGGATTGTGGGAATTATTTGCCTTCCAGTTGGACTCTGCATTGTTGTACTGGTAGGCACATTCAGGAACTTGACCAAAACTTAATTTCCTGGAGCTCAGTATATGAACACCACTCCCAGACTTAAATTAACTCTACATTGTGTGCTAAGAAGTACTGAAGTATGAATTTTGCAACATTCCTACAGATGTCCAGTGCTTGGTTTCCAACACCACTAAATATGTTGTTCAATAGCCAGGTCTAATTTGTTACATTTGTTAGCATTACTCTTTATATAACAAATTATTGTCTTGTTTTTGAAACCAGGAGAGATGGGTAATGGATTGGCATAATCTTAATTCATGCTTTTGCACTAGCAATCAGTACACAATTTTAGCGTATTATAATATATCCGGTTGTTTTCCTTGACAGAAATCGTAGTAGGGTGTAGCCTGGTTTCTTTGTATATCTACATACAATTTTTAAAACCTTCAGTATTTAGCATATTTAGGCTGCTTGTCCACAGTCTTATTTCACCCGATTTTTAGATAACCGTATCGGAGAGCAAGCCAGCCACAGAGGTGGTGTCTGGAGGCAAGGAAGTGAAGAATTCGGTGGACCAGAGTGGCGATTCCCCCTCAGCGGGTAAACTGCACGACAGTAGCAGTGTCGTTCCCCAGTCGACAGCAGGGAAAAAGGCAAGTTTGTGTGAACTCGTGATGTACATTGGTTCATATGGTGGAAAGTAGCAAACTGTACTTTAGAATCGCACATCTGCATTTATGTCTTTCTGCTAATGTAATGTACATGCACACTGTCTGAAACCGCTTGTCCCAAGTGGGGTCACGGCAAACTGGAGCCTTACCTGGCAACACAGGGTGCAGGGCTGAAGGGGGAGGGGACACACCCAAGATGGGATGCCAGTCCGCCGCATAATGTAATGTACCACTTGTATTTTCTGAGATGTACGTCGCTTTGAAGAAAAGCGTCTGCTAATATAAATGGTATCAACTTACATCTCTTAGCCCACTCCCTGTGGTACTTTAGTGGCTTGTCTCCATCTCCTGGAGTGGGAGATGGTGTGCTTCAGCATCTGCTTCTCCTCCAGACCTTTTCCGTGGACGATATGGCAGCCCTCAAATCTCGCCTTCAGAAGTTCCAGGAGAAGAAGGGGCCTCTGCCCCCAGCAGCCCCCAAGGGCGTGTCCTCGGATGTGAAGACAATGCTGGCTCGTGCCCGGGAGTTGGGGGCAAGGGCACAGTGCCGCAAGGAGGAGAAGCTGGCAGAGGAGGCTAAGCTTGCCACGGAGGAGAGGAAACCCCCTGTTGTAGAAAGGTAGAGAAATTGTGTTCTGACATCCTTTTGGACCTTTGAGTTGAGGCCCAGAGGTATTGTGTGCTGGCTAAGCTTCTGGTTTTCAGAGTTTTGAGTAGAGATTAAAATGGTTGATGCTGCAGATGACAGACCACCATCTGTGCCCTGACTGCCTTGCCTGTTTCCACAGTGAAAATGTTCCAGCATACCAGCGCTACCACACGCTTGCCCAGGATGTGCCGCCTGGCCTCTCCTTGCCCTACAAGTTCAAAGTGCTAGAGGAGATGTTCCGGAGCTTGGACACCATTGTGGGTATCCTCTACAACCGCTCTGAGATCATCACCTTTGCTAAGGTCAAGCAGGGTGTCCAAGACATGATGCACAAGTAAGACCATCTTGGATACTAAAACCACACCTTGTTGATGACTTTAAGCATTAAGTGATGAATATGCTTGTTGCGCTGAATGATTTAATGTTGGTTTTCTGTGCTTAGGCGGTTCGAGGAGAGTCATATGGGCCAAATTAAGACTGTCTATCCATCAGCCTTCACCTTCCAGCAGGAAAACAACATCCCCACTTTCAATGCCACGGTGAAAAAATCCTGTTACCAGCTGACAATCGAGCCTGTCATCAATAAAGGTAAACATCTGATCTGTAAGCAGTGGGGAAAAGGAATCGTTCTCTTGGTTTTTATTATCCAAGGTGTTGCTGGAATATGAACCATTTTTGAAATTTTCCAGTGTTGAAAATTAAATGGTTTTGTTATGAAGTGGCACAGATGGCAGTAACTGTGCCTCCTAGTTTCTAGACTGTAGGTTTAGATCTGTCTCAATCTGTATGGAGTTTGCACGTTCTGCTGGATTTCCTCCAGCAGTCTAAAGACATGAGCTTCAGGAGCACTGGTGACTAATTCCCCATTCGGCACTGTAGGTCCTGTGCCCGAGGCCTGTGAAAAACCGAAATTTAAAGCAGGAGAAATTAAATTTAATGTAACTATAACTTAAATGCAACTTTGTCTTTCCTTGGCTTTTCCAGCTGTCAAGTGGTTTAGCACTAGAATAAAGAGCATCATGTTAATCATAACTGAACTGGCATTTACCCTCTTTCTGCATGTTTAGTGAAAGTACCTTGGGTCTGCAAACATCAACATCTGTCCCTGCCCATAGTATGTGTATGAATATGTGATTGCCCTCAACTAGTATAATATGCCTCGCACCTTGTGCTTCCAGGATAGACTTCAGGCCACCACAACCCTGCACTAGACACCCAGTACTGACAATAGCTGTAATTAAAGCTCAACAGCAGTGTACTGTATAGTTTAACCAGTGACTGAAATAAGAACTGTGGTACATTTGCTCCCACCTTAGTCATATCTATTTGTCATGCACCCCCTCTTCTAGTTCAGCTACTGTAAGGCATTCAACTCTAAATGATTTGTACTAGAATGAGAGCCAGTTTCCTACATACCTTCAGAATCTGGGTTGAAAGCCACAGATTTACCATTGCACACAGCAATGGATGTAGCTGACTGTTTTGGCTCCTGCAGAGAACAATGATGCGAGGCCCCTGCTTTCCAGTTCTCGTCTGCTAGAAAGGAGACGCACGTTCCACCGAAACTTGGTTGACATTGTCAAGAAGCATCACAAGGTAAGCAGCCCGCTTGGAGGCCTTTCTGTTCTACCAACACCAGTTCTTGAGGGTTACGGGAGAATTACTAAGAAACTGACATTCTGCTTGTTCTCAAGGTGTTCTTGGCATCCCTGGACCCACCCATGCATGTCCCAGATGGCAAACTGACCCGCTGGCATCCTCGCTTTAATGTGGATGAGGTGCCCGACATCCAGACCAGCAAGTTGCCACAACCTCCCCAGATGGAAAAGCTGACCACTGCAAAGGAGGTGCTGGACAGGGCTTGCTCTCTGACACCGAAGGTAATACCCTCAGCTCCTCCAAAGCATTAGGGTCTGGGGCTAGAGGTCAAGCAATGGGGTCCCACTGTCCTGCTAACTGTTGCTCTTGATATCTCCAGATGGAGAGGGCCCTGGCCAACATGGCACTGAAGACTGTGGAAACCACCAGTCTAAGAGAATCTGCACAAACAGCCACCCCAGTGTCTGCTGCAAGGCCAAAAGCTCTCAAAGGGGTTTCTGAATCTCTGCTGGAGAGGGTGTGTGTATATTTTTCTTTTACCCCTCCTTCACTTCCCTAACTTTTTTGGCCCTTATGTTCTGCAGAACCAGTTTCAACCATTAAGAAATATGTTTGGTTGTAAGTTGTATGAGCATCTGCTGTGATTTGAGCTTTGGTTTGCATAACTAATCTAAGGATCATTCTTTCCACCCACTGCTGTCCAAATAATTTAGATGCACAAATAAGAATTTGAAAGTCTTCCAGATGTTACAGCTGCCTCATTGATCAGCTTGTTGTGGTGGGAGGGGGGTGTGGTGCCACAGTGGGTTGGACTGGGTCCTGTTCTCCGGTGGGTCTGGGGTTCAAGTCCCGCTTGGGGTGCCTTGCGACAGACTGGCGTCCTGTCCTGGGGGTGTCCCCTCCAGCCTTACGCCCTGTGCTGCCGGGACAAGCGGGTCAGATAGTGTGTGAGTGTGTGTTTTGTGGTGGGACTTTGTGTCCAGTGCTGTACACTATTAAGGTGCTACCCTTTAACCTTAGATCAGGGCAAAGGAGGCACAGAAGCTGCAAGCCACCATGATGCGCAACCCACAGCAGGAGGAGCGGCTGGTGATGATGTCGCGACTGGGGGAGATGGCCAGGATCCTGCGTAATGTCTTTGTGGCTGAGAAGAAACCATCCCTCATCATGGAGGTGGCGTGCAATCGTGTGATTTCCAGCTACCGCTCAGCCCTCAGCACCGGTGAGTTATGTACTCATGGGTCCACATTGGATTTTTCCTTGTATTCATCTTCAAAACTGACCAGTCTTGTCTGTCCCTTAATTTGACTAACATTGCAGTTCTACTGCTAAAAATATAGTTAGGATTTTCATTATACAGTTTGGTATTGGGTGTTGTGTGGATCTCTTTAGTACACTATCTTTCCAGACCAACCTCATGTAAATACAAATGGCAAAAATGTGAAACAGTAATGTAATTTTTGACTGTAGGTGTAGTTGTTAGTCACTGCCTTGGAGAAAAACTGGGTTCAAAAACCCCTCCTTGTGTAGTGCCCTTGAGCAGTTTACTTACTCTGAACTGATGTAGTAAAAGCCGCCCAGCTGTATAAATGGCTTAGTGTACAAACTTAACATGGCAAGTCACTTGGGAGAAAAGTGCCAAATAAGTGGATTAGTTTCTTCACCCTTAGTATCATGGCCATGTACACCATCTCCAGGTTCACATTTTTATTAAAAACCCCTTTCATTTCAGGAGACATGGAAAAGCATCTGCGCCTCCTGGCAGAGCTTGCCCCCGATTGGCTGACCATCCACCCAATCAGAAAGGACTTCTACCTGAAGCTCAACAAGACCATGGCTCTGAATGTGGTGCTAGAGAAACTGAGCCAGAAGACAAAGGAGGAAGAGGCCAAGAACTGAAGCTGTCAGTGAGCACCTGAGCAGTGACAGCTATGTGCAATCAGTAGCTAATAGTCATTTTAATCTGATCTTAGTCTTATCCTCCTTCCTCCAACTAGCATTATGTGGTCAACATTAGATGCACTGTCCTTCAAAATGTCTCTTTGGGTTTTAACTGTGGGAGGGAAAAGAATGCACAACCAATAATGTCACAGGCTTTTTTTTAGAGTGGTGAATAGAGTTTGTAACCAATTTTTAAATTTGTACTTCCTAGGCTTAGGAGGAACCTTTAATAAAAAGTTGTACAATTTCTATACCATTTCTTAAAACCCCAGCTTGGTTAATATGTAAAGTTTTAAGATGTAATTTTATTTTATTCCCTCTTACACAGTGAAATATTTCATGTTATCAAGTTATGTATTTATACTAGGGTATGTGAAGATGACTATCAGCCATAGATTGTAACTGAGTTACATTTAAGTGAACAATGGACACTTCCCTTGGTGTTGAATAAATGTTTCATCCCAATGTTGTACTGCCTTTCAGTGTATGTGTGAATGAAATGTAACCATATGTACCTTGTGGAAGTAAATGACCTCTAAGGAAGCCTTCACTAGAGCTGTATGCAGCTAGACCCCCTGTAACAAGCATGGGGGGGGGGGTGACCCCTATGACACATTAATGGAGTTTGTGACATTGTTTTGGAGATATTAGCAGCTGTTTCCAGACTATACCATCACTTAGCCCTCCTACAGTGGTAGGGAAACACAGAACCAGGGTTTAAATGGAACAAACATCTGAAGCTATCTCCATTACTTGGGGAGATAGTAAAGGTTGTTTATGGGCCCCTGCTGTAGCATTAAGTGGGGAGCTTAATCTTTAGTGCTACATTTGTGCAATTAAAACAACTGTCACTTTTCCAGGGATTTACTAATATGACACAGTGGCTAGGGCCCTGTCACTGCATAGAAAAAAAAAAAAAATCACAATACAGGAACAAATTTGAATCATGGTCCAAAGGTACAACTAAGCAGAGGGTTTGTTTTTTTTCCCCCTTCCCCATTTGTACTACTTCAGAGCTCTTCTGCACACCAGTTCCCATATTAACACATGCATGATTACATTCCTTTGCTGAAGGATGACATGAAGGGTCATGCTTGTAATATGTTTCCAACACTCCAATATGGAGGTAGAGAGCAGTCCAGCAGGCCTTTAATACTGCAGCAGTGAAAACAGCCTGTGAGTGCCCAGCTTCTCAGCCCCCTTGAGCTCCTTCAGCTCAATGACCACTAGGCAGCCCAACACAGTTGCCTGCTTCTGCGTCATCAGGTCACAGGTAGCAGCCAGAGTTCCTGCCAGTATATCAAGCACAGTTAGTTTGCATGTAAATGCCCAGTGCAGGAAAACAAACCAAAAACCCATGGTATCAAGGACTTCACAAGTGCAGGACTGGAACCGTTGAACCACAACTTTCAAACTATCAGGAAATAGTATCAGTATGCCTTTATACAGTTAATACTATTTATTTCTGGAAAAGATGCTAACTTTGCACTGTATCACACTGGTAGAGGAATATCTCACCTCCAGTGGCCAGCAGGTCATCAATGAGCATCACCTTTTGGCCTGCAGACACAGCATCCTCCTGGATTTCCAATTCAGCCTGAGTTTGGAGGAAGAACTTTAAAGTATCTGATATTTTCAACAATGGGGAAGAACCCTGGTCTACACACACACTTGTGACTGAAGATGTGGAATGCCACATCTCCCCATTCATCTGGTGTTATATTATTATACTTTAACACTGTAAGCAAAAAATGGGCAGTAACCTGTAGTATGCACAGGGGTGAACCTTGGTGATTCTGCAAATCAGGTGACAGAGGGCAAATTCCAATAAGGAAAGTGAGTTGTATCATTTACAACTTGACCTATACAATAAGTTTCGTGTGGAAAATGTCTGCTAAATAAGTATCAATGTGCAGGTAGAAACATGGCACAAGAACACAGATGAGAGAACTGCACACCTTTCCATACTCCAGACAGTACGACACAGACACCGTGGGACCGGGGAGCTTCCCTTTCTTGCGGACTAACACAAAGCCAACTCCCAGCCTCTGTGCCAGGAGAGGTCCGAAGAGGAATCCGCGGGCATCCAGGCCTATGGGACAGAGAAGCAGTTTAAGATCATCGGTCTGCAAAAAGACACACACTCAAGTGTTGGTCAATGTCACTTACCTACTATTAAGTCAATGTCGAGGTTTGTCTGCCTCACATATTCTTCAAATAAATCGATGACAGCTGCGACAGCTCCAGGATCCTTCAATATCGGGCAGATATCCCTGCAAACAACAACAATGATAACATATAAGGTTAGGGTATGAATCAGATACAACAATTACATGGGACTTAAAACAAGTGTCCATTCTCCATGTGTTCCACAGTATCTTAGCAACGACTCAAACGACATGTTAATTTTTTAATGTCATGTCACTGTCAACGATCGCTTGTCCCAGGTGGGGTCACAGCGAGCCAAAGCCTACCCAGCAACACAGGGCGCAAGGGGGAAGAGACACACCCAGCACGGGACACTGGTCCATCACAAAGCTCGAACCTCAGACCTGCCACACAGCAGGTACTGACTGAACCCGCCACGCCACCACGCCCCCCAATTTATTAATGTTTGCAACATAAAAGAGCAAGTCAGTGTCAAGGAGGGTATATGGCACTTATAAAATAATCATTGAGTTTATAAACTTGCTTAATAAAAATAGTGTTAAACAATTGCTAATTAAACCATGGTTTTTGTTGGCTTGAGCACATAATGACATCTTAACTGTACAGGCAGCCCCCGGGTTATGAACATCCAACTTATGTACAACCCGTAGTTACGAACCACCCCCTAACCGACCGGAAGTTCACTTTTTTGTCACCCTTATTAAGGGTGCACCCTTATTAACTGCTGCAACAATCAAATAAAAACTTCATAATTAAGTCCGTTATACTCAAAATTTGAGTTAAATACAATTATTTGTAATAACAAACGGGCGCTACTTTGAAATGCATCAAAACATTGCGTGTCTACAGCGGCTGTTGGCTTGTGGGCACATGGGCCTGAGGGAGGACAAACACTTCATTCTTTTCAGTCAGACCACATTGCTGTTAACAGCGCCTCGTGTCTTACTGTATTTGGCTTTAATTTTTTGTTTTTACCCTCCTAACCATGGCACCAAAGTGTAAATGTGATGCAAGTGGTGGTGATGCATCAAATAAAGAAAAACGATCACGACTGAAACGAAAGTGGAAACAATAAAGCAATAGGAAAAAGGTGAAACACCAACGAACATTGGAAAACACTTTCACACTTTCTCTCTCTCTCTATTATAAACACTGTAGTCGTGAGGACCACGCCCGCATCTCAACCAAAAGCGTCAATCCGAGCACTCGGCTACAAAAGACACTCCTTCCCAGTTGCAGAATCTCACTCGACACAACCATCCCGTCTGTGTTCTCAAACCTACTTTGATTTGCTCTTCCAAGTCCCATCCCTCATCGTTCTCCAGTCCCTTTCCACATCTCTTTGATAACGACAGCCCGCCTTGTCCCTCGACCACGATTTCGGATCCTCGCCTTTGTTCAGTTCACAGATTGACCGACCATTCGCCCATCCCCAACCATGAGAACGCATCTAGTCCTTTGATTCTGAATAAACGATCCTGCACTTGGGTCCAGTTTCAACATCATTCCATGATTGTATTATTATTACTATATTGTTAAAGATGTTTTAATGTATCCAAAGTATTTCTTCAGTGTTCTTTATGCATAGAAAGGTACACGATATAGGATATACTAGACAAACAGCTGACAAACTGACGTTAGATACCCACCATACCTAACTGTTCCGACTTACGTACAAATCCGACTTAAAAGAGAGACTGAGGAACGGAACTAGTTCGTAATTCGGGGACTGCCTGTATCTGATTATAATAAGGCACTGCTGACTAGAAGAATAACAACACTTTTTCAGGAAAGAGGGACAGCTTATATAATATATAACATATAAAAATTTATATCCAGCAGTTCAGCGACAGTTTTTTTATTTCATTTCACTATTTAATAATCACGTGGAAACTGCCCAGGCCAGCCCCAGCAGGGACTTCCGTTCCCGGCGGAAACCTCTCCAACGGACCAGGGGTACCTGAAAAGAATGCCTTTCTTGGGGAAGTCTGGAATCGCCCTGACCCGTTGGGCGATCAAATCCAGTTTCTCTTGCTTCCTTCCTCCAGCCATGATTACCTGCTATCACGTTTCTCTCGCCGCTGCTGGAGTTTGTACCCCAGCCGGAAGTCCCTCCTCTTCCTTCAACAGCCAATGAGATTCGTGTTAATCTGACGTCACGGGGCCGTAACCAAGAGAACAACAAAGACTTACACACATAAAGACCTCTGCTCATTGTTGTCGGATCACATCTTAACACCTTGAGACAGAATATAACAGGGGAAAGCAAACGCAAGGGTCTTTAACCAAGACCCCGAACTCGTGGGCTGCACCGCACTGCGTCACAGCCACGGAGAGAGACGCAGAACACGGAGACGTTACAAATACACATATATAAAACAAGGGCAAAAGGATTCAATATTTTAAAGGTGTAATCACGTACTACTATCTATCAGGATGAAAAAAGTGCCGGACATTTCAAAATCTGACTAAATTCTACAGATCAAATGTTTTTTAGCAGAAAAAGAAAGAAAACAATTTATGTTTAAACATGAGGACCATCACGATTTTTCGCTTAGAAAATGTGTGACTGCAACAAAATCAGACTGTTAGCAAAAAAGTGAACTGAATTCAATGGTTAACTAATGAAGACGTGACCAACTTTAAATGGCCGAAATGAGCTTTACACAACTGGAAAATGTATAAGGGTTTCAAAGTGTGGCTCAGTCTAAGTTATTTTCCACAAAAGGGCCAGCAGGTGGCGTAATGGTTGGAACTGCTGACACACACTTGAAGGATTCAGGTTTGAATCCCTCCTCCAGATGTAGTACACTTGATCAAGGTGCTTCTCCTGAACCGATACAGCAAAAATTGTCCAGCTTTATAAATGGATAAATAACCGAAAGTGTTTTTGGAGAAAAGTTGTTACAAGTTACAAGTAGTTTTTACTCTCATTCCTCCACAGAGCTTGTGTACAGCGGAAGGAAATGTCGTTTCTTCGGAGACCATGATGCAAGACAGAACATAGCATAAGACAATGAAAAAGTAAATAAATAAATACACAGGATAGGACGCAGGTATGGCTGTGAGCTCTAGGCAGTTGTGGAGTAGTGTAGTGCTGAGTTAATTGGTCAATGGAGCCAGTTGAGTGTTGGGAGGTAGCTGGGTGTTGAGATGCCTAACTGCCTCAGGGAAGAAACTGTTGCGGAGTCTGCTGGTGGTGGCGCGGATGCTCCTGTACCTCCTGCCAGATGGCAACAGGTCGAAGAGTCCATGAGAGGGGTGAGAGGGGTCGTCCACAATGCTGTTGGCTTTGCGGATGCAACAGTTTTTGTATACGGAGTCAATGGAGGGAAGAGTAACTCCGATGATCTTTTCAGCTGTTCTTACCACTCGCTGTAGGGTCTTGCGGTCGGAGACTGTGCAGTTCCCGTACCACACGGTGAGACAGCTGGTCAAAGACGCTCTCTCTCCTCCCCCTGTACTATCAGTAAATCAGTAAAATAAAAAATACAAGGGCTTTGGGAAATGTTACCAACTTGACCAACTGGTTATTTTACTGATGCTGGTAACTGAGGTTAAATGCAGTGCTCAGGGTTTCTACTGCAGTGGGACTGGACCCCATGATCTTGATGTTACCAGCATTTATACACACACACACACACACACACACACACACACACACACACACACACACACACACACACACACACACACTGTCTGAACCGCTTGTCCCATACGGGGTCACGGGGAGCCGGAGCCTAACCCGGCAACACAGGGCGTAACCAGCATTTATACATGTAAGCTTTTCGTTAATGCCAACATACAAATGACTTTTTTCCACGGCTGTAACTGGAACAAAGGCAGAAGCAGCACCCAGTGACACCAATAACAGTAGATTTGAAGTCTACAATGTTTCTACTATTCAGTGCCTCTTCCAGCACTCGCAGCTGCCATGTCCATCCCTTTGACCACGGTCATTTGTTTACTCAAGTCTTCCTTAATTGCTTACATACTGTTCTTGAAACATTATCCCATCTTCAAAACAGTTTATACAAACTCCATAAAAACATTTGAGCATGTTTTTGCAGATAAGTACAAACTGTTGAGTGACTTCATTTATTTACAGCAGGAATAAACTCACCTGTGGTGCAACCAACCTCATAACTCATAACTCAATTAGACTAACTGTCAAAGTCATTCCCTTGTACACAAACACATATATAGTTACATGTACATATAAAACTAGAACGAGATTTCTGAAAGCCTGTTGCTAGAAAAGCATAAAGTATGAATTTATCAAAAATGTGGATATGCAGGATTTAAATGTGCCAATTTGTAATGTGGAGAGCTGATGACAGAGGAAGATGTGATGCACATTTAGTGTTCTTCTGGCTGCACTGTGCAGAAAATTATGAGATGTGTATGTCAACATGTGGACGATCAGTGCACCCTGACGACCACCCCTTTGTATGTCATCGCTCACTTCTGCAAGCTGCACCAGTCAAACACTGACAGCTGCACGTGACTGAGGTGTTTCACTTTTTTTTTTTTTACTTAAAAATATGTACACGTTTACATTTTCACCCTGAATCACTTCCAACATGAAACACAAAAGATCCACTCTTCACTTTCTTCCCATTATCCTAAAAAGTTCATATAACCCTACAAGGTATTGCTTTGCAACCCCTTACAAACATTGGCCAAACCGGCTAGAATTATCCCCAGAATATTTTCCTAAGAATGTCTTTTCCCTTCATAAATTATAACAGTTTAAAAAGTGCTTCTGGATTAAGTCTGATTGCAGAATCATCGCAGTGCTATGATATCAAAGACAGAAAGTGGTCCCTGATTTTTTTTGCGCGTGTGTGTTCTCTCCATTGCTGCTCAGTGGGGCCAGTCACACTTCCAAGGCTGCGACTTGGGGCCCTTCAGACACTTCCCCAGCTTCTCGCACCCAGCTGGGGTCCAGTTCTGTGAAAGAAGAAACATGACATGACACATTAGGCAGAACCACACGGAGAGGAGAGAGGAAAGAGGAATCCACATGGAGAGAAGGTAAAGCTTTCCAATCATCACACATGCCCTGCCCAACAGGTGACACTTGGTGGCGCTCTTGCTCTGCTGGGTCATTACAGAGGGCCAAAAACATCAAAATTCCACTTTGATATCACAATAAGAGACAAAATTGCCTCATCTTTTTTAATAAACACATTCAGTGAAACACTGCCTAATTACAGCTGAGAAATCTTAAACATCTCAGCAACAGGAGGTCGACAGAGAAGAGGGAGATCGGGTTCGATTAGCGCGAGTACAATGAGACTCTTTAATAAGGAACGGAGAAAGAAGTTCCAGTAAACAAATCCCAAAGAGAAAGGCATTTATGAACTGAGAAAACATCCCTCAGTTTCTCTATTTATGGAGTCATGCGAATATTTACCCTTGAAATGGGCAGAGCAATAAAGACGCTGTTACTGAGAGTGGAAATACAGTACATCGTTATTAGAGGCACAGGAGTTTACCGAGGGGAGGGGACACGACTTGTTGCTCCAAAAATGGGGCAGAACTGCTGCCTCGCACTCCAGGGCCAAGGTTCGAAACCCCCTCCTTGCACCCTTTTTCAAGATACTTACCCTGAACTGCTCCAGTAAAATTACCCCACTGTAAATGGGTATTTTATTGCATGTCGTTTGGGAGGAAAGTGTCAGCTAATAATGGAAACGTAAAAATCCCTCTTTAAGGACAAATAACTTGTTCAGGCATCTCCTCTGGTCACAGATGGAGCCAGAGGTAGATGTGGGTGAGAGTGTGGAGAAGGGTGGGGAGGGGTGGAGGCAGTGGAGTGAGACACATTCCGGGTGTTGACTGGGGGCAGAGGCAGAACAGAGACTCCGGAGCCAGTCTTTCTCCTCACCATGACTGCCAAGTCACACATGTTGAGCTGCGGTACTGCGACCACCAGGTTCTTCTTGTGCCGCTCCACCACTGGGGAGATGTTCTGCAGAGCTGTGCGGTACTCCTCACTCAGCACGCTGGGGGAGGTGGGTGGCAGAGAGTGAGACCGGGGGAATCTCTCCAAAAAAAAAAAAAACACACACACACACACACACACACACACACACAATCAGCCACCGTGGACCTGGATATAAGCCTCAGCTTCCACAAACAATAGCTCTACCTCAAATACATACCTACCATGTGTTCTAGACATGTCCGCACAGGTCCCCTGTCCCCACAGTAGGATGCCAAGGAGGGGTGAGCAGCCACACAGGTTTAATTTTTCTATTTTGTTTTCCTCTCCTCAGCTGCCAGCTGCCTTATCCCACTAGTTCACGATAAAACTGTTACTGCTGCCTTTCTGTGCCGAATCTGTCCCTGGAACAGTGTTAAGCGGTCTGTGTGTGTGTGTCACCCCTGGAAAGGAGAGCACTCTAATAAAATAAATGCAGTTTTAATCTGAATTCTTGCACGTTTTCACACAAAAAAGGACAAGAGACATACACATAAATACAATAAATACACGGACACACACTGGGCAGAAGAAACCAGTAGCGTGCACACAAACATGCTGATGATCAGTGATCATGCACAACACACGTCTTCCTTTTTGATGATAATATGAGAGAAATTTCAAATTGCACCTGGAGATAAGAAGGTGGCAGAAAGTGGAGAGTTCAACACACACAGACAGAGCCTCCATCACGTACCGCTGTGTAACCTTTTCTGCACTAACATATTGCGCTCACTGAAGGCCCTTCCCAGATGACATCCCTTCCTCGCTGGTAACATATCACATAAAAGTGGTTTGCAGTAGACTTGACACACACACACACACACACCGCTGCTCAGGGAATCACCTGGCTGTCCTTTTCCCCTTTGTGCAATTTTTTTCTTGTTGTTGTGGAGTCCAGCGAGCAGCTCTCTGTTGGGTCGGATTGAACAAATGGAGCTTGTTTTGAGTATAATCAAAGCAACACATCGTTTGTTGGGGGGGGGGGGGGATGTTCTCAGGACAGGGGGATGTGGTAAATCTCACTAGTGCAATTACAGCCCATAATGCCAGTGGATACAGCACCTGTGTCAGATGGCGCACCCTCACCACTGCCCACGCGCTGATTGGCCCCCGGGGAGGGTGTGTGTGCATGCACGGGGTGATGCATCAATTAGTGTAATCGCTCAGGGCCCCGTCCTCCTCACACCCCAGCACCCACGATGCTCCGCTCCCTGGGAGCACACAGCTTTCACCACACAATAAATCCCCTCTGCTGTGTTTCTCGATGGAGATCACAGTAACGGCACCCCCTTCCCGAGGCTGCAGCAGTTCAGACTTTACCCACTGAGAACGACACCGACCCCATCTGCAGGGTGCTGCGGCTGAGAGGTTCAGGTTCTAGCTAATCATATTCCATCCTGTTGTGCAAATTTATCAAAATTGACATCATTGCTTTACTTTAAAACTGAGATTACTTTAATTACCTTTTTGTTAAGAAATGTACAAAAGTGGCAGAAACTGACAAAACCCTAAGATATATACTCTACAGGGACAGCAGGTGGCATAGTGGTTGTTAGAGCATCGCCTTGACACCGAATGACTCACGTTTGAATCTCACTGCAGTACCCTTGATCAAGGTATTTAGTCTGAATTGGTGCAGTAAAAATTATCCAGCTGTGAAAACGGTAAAGCGGTGTGATGTCCCTAACACTGAAAATCACTCTGGAGAAAAGCGTCACATAAACGAACAAATAATAAAGGCATATATACTAGTTCAAATAAAAGTTATTCAATTTACTAACGGGAGGTACAGTTCTGTTAATACAAAACTACAAGAAAATCACTGCAATATACTTCCCACTGATATAAGAAAGCAGAAGTTCTAGGCCTATTTAACTCTTTGGCCCATAGAAATATAATAATTAGCCAAGATAAATACTTTTTCTCTGCAGATTTTTTTTTAAAAATAACAGCTGGAGTATAATGAAAGCATCAGTATCTGCATAATTGTTATATACAGACACCCAGCTTAAATGTACTATTTTTAATTTGTAGTAATTTTACTGTGCAGTGAGAATTACCAACACAGTCCATAAGTCTACTTTAAATAATTAGCAAAATTGCTAATTTATTTCCAGTTCATAAACAAAAAATCTTAATTCATATATAAAAAGCACTGTCTGCAAGGTTCATTATTGAGCTGACTTCCAGAGTGAGAAGAATGGAAATAATAACAACACTAAATGCAAATGAAGCCCTTTGATTTATATTGTATAACCCCCTCGGGGGGGAGAGGGGCACTGTTCAGGAGCGTGACTGCACTGATTAGGGATTCATATCCTCAAACACACACACACACACACACACACACACACACACACACACTAACACATACACAGAGAAACACACACAAAGACACAGAATCAATCAGACACAACCACTCACACTGAAACTCATGAAAACAGAACAAATGACTAAGAAACAAAGACACAAAGTTGCACACGCTGAACAACACACATGCACGGGGCAAGGCAATCGGAGATGGGGAGGCGGGTGGACCTTTCTGCCCCTGCCGCTCCTCTCTGGAGGAAACTGGGCAGTTTACTGAGGACTGCTGCCTGGGGGGGGGGGGGGGGGGGGGTGAAGTGCTCGTAGGCAGCCAATGGTGAGCACTGGGTCGAGAGACACAAACATCCGGTGAATGTTTGCGGTGAATGTCACAGCATCATAGAGAGGAGGAGGGCACGACAGGAACTGGAGAGAGAGCCTCCTCTGTCGTCCTAATGAGAACAGACCTTCACACAGTCCAACCTGCTTCCCCCAGCCAGCAGGTGGAAATGGACACACACAGGGATGACCTGTTGATTTCTAACTCAAAAATGGGGGATCTTCATCTGGTGACCGCTCTGTTTTTATGCACGGTAAGAGTAAACGTCACTTCTGGTGAATTTTGTCTCAACTTGACGCTGACCTGACTGACCTGACAAGGCAACGTCACACTTCCAATACCCATTTCATCCCAAACTGGATGATGGAACACCTGCCTCCCATTGGTGCCCTGGTTCCCCACCGGGGGCGGCCCAGGGCCACTGTGGCTGACATACTGAGTGTTGACCGTATGGGTGACAAAAGGCTCTACATCATCACAAGTGGTTCTCTGAACCCAGCCGGTGAGTGAAGGCCCCCACTCGGTCCTGATGAGCACACAGGCAGCACTGGGCCATCAGCCTGACACTAGGGCGGGGGTGGGGGTGGGATGGAGTAAATTAGCTCAGCTTGTCCTCTGAAATGGGCCCCCAGGCCCTGCTTCTCAAAGTGGTAGCAAAGACAGGCCCCACAATGTGTTTCCTGGGACGAAGCCATGGGCTGGAACTGAAGGCAGTCGAGAGGAAAACCTGAACAAGGGGGGGGAGGGTTCCGCATCACTAATATTAATTTTGGGCCAGGGGGGTCTCAGGGGTGACAGTCCACCTCCCCCGATGGGTCGTCACTCTTCATTACCTGCAAGTTTTACTCGCGCTCAACATCCAGTGCCACTATCGACATCTGAGCAGTAACTCCCAGCGTCCGCACAGTGGAAACAGCTCTTTCCCACAAATCCACGGCCTTAAAATGCCAAGAGCATTTATCGGAATTAGCATCCTCCCGAAACAATCAATCTCTATCTTCACAGCTGCAGCTCCCCTGACACTCCTAGCTAACCGCAGGGCCTTTCAAGCAGGAAAGTGACCTTTGCCAGTCTTGACTTATGCATATTAATCTTTAGTCTTCTCCACGGCTCTGCAGAAGGAGCTGTCTTGCACCGATCCCATAAATTCTTCACTCGACTTAACCTCCAAAGTATCCTCCTTCTTTTCGTCTCTTCAACAGGCAGCCGGTGCGCCGGCCGCTTGATCCAGGATTAGGCGGAATGGATGGCACATGGCTCCTGTGACTCTTGCCTGGGTGTGACATTTGGATGCGCCCATACTTGTGAGGGACACTCGGTAAGAAATCAGGTAGCGATGGTCCTCCAGCCCAAAGAGAATGCTGCCCATTTCCGGGAGGGAATCAGCCGATGCACCGGCGATCAATTTGGATGCACTCACCTGATGGGGAATTTCTCTCCGGGATCCCGGCCCAGGTGGAAGATGAGCGGCTGCATGGTGTGTTCCTTTTGGTCGTGAGTTGTTACCCCGTCCACTTCTTCTCCGGGACAAAAGTTAACGCCCTGAAAGCGTGGAAGGACAAACAGGCAAAGGATCAGCATCCATTAAATGCCATCAGAATAACATGACCTTCAATTCACTTCAGCTGTAAATGTTGGACGTGCCCTGAGACAGGGCCTGTTTCAACGAGGCAAACCCAGGACTGGGATGCCGAAAATCTGGGAATTTTCCTATTAGAATAAACTAAAAATTACTAACATAAACAATATTAATGACTAATATAAACTAAATTTCTACCATGGAAAAAACAACAAATAAAAATGTTGTTTAATAATACACAGGGGGGTGCGGTGGCGCAGTGGGTTGGACCGGGTCCTGCTCTCCAGTGGGTCTGGGGTTCGAGTCCCGCTTGAGATGCCTTGCGATGGACTGGCGTCCCGTCCTGGGTGTGTCCCCTCCCCCTCTAGCCTTACGCCCTGAGTTGCCGGGTTAGGCTCCGGTTCCCTGTGACCCCGTATGGGACAAGCGGTTCAGAAAATGTGTGTGTGTAATACGCAGTTTTATTAGAAAAGATCTGCCGCCATATATATGATGTAAAACATGATATGAGTCTATGTTGTACCTTGTTAGGTGACATTTCCTTAATTCGGTCTGTATACTGAACATGAGTACAGCTATTCTTGAGCAGTTACACCAACCATCTGTAAACCGGGAGTCCGCATACTGGGGTATACCTGTAAATATGTGTGTATGTGCGTGCATGTGTGTGTGTGTGTGGGGCAGTCTACGGGCTGCCGAATGGACTGTTGTCTAAGGGCTCCACAAATGTGACTGCCAGACCTCTGCATCTCCTCCTGGAACATGGTGCTGCAGGAGCTGCTCCTATCCCACAGACTGGAGGGTTCCTCACTGGTGTCCCTCAGGCCTAGAGCCTCCATGCAGTGATCAAGAGGAGCTCAGCAGCGTCCACTTCCCACGCACATGCCCATCTTGCTGTCACGGCTGAGCGCCACACGGTGACCCTTTGACCGAGGTTGCCTTTGGTTCAGCCCGTCATACTGCTGCTCTCGGGGTCTTGGAAGACTAAAACATCTCAGTCCCAGAGGATTCTGGGACGGCCCTTCCGAGCCTCACTTTTTCCCACTAATATAGCTGAAGGACCACGTGAGAGGGAAAGCCTCACACACCGCTAACCTGAAGTAGGGCTTTATTTAAAGCGCACTGAAGTTAGCGTGCGCCATTCCAAAATCTGATTTAGACCATAAAATGCTTTCAGCGGCAGTCATCGTGTAGGAGCGGTGCTCTCTCTGTGGGGACTCCGTACCACACTCCTTTGGTGAAATACCATCTGAAGGGAAGCCGTAGCTTCCGAACACAGCATCCTTCAAACAAAGTGCCTTGCTCACTATGAACCCACAACAGGGGGTCCAAACCCACCATTCATCACAAGCTTTGCCGACGTCCCATGCCGGTTTCACTTTATCTGAGAACGAGCCCTCACGTCTACAGCGTTTCCTGTGACCTCGCTCGATGGTTAGGGTTACCGCAGACCCTGGCGGAGCAGGCTGCATGGTGTGAGGCAGAGCAGGCCTCTGGCTGCGGCTCTGAATCGCCAGCGTTACTGTCATGAGAGCCTCCACCATTCACAGCCAAGCGCTGATCCCTGTGAAATTTCTCATTTTACACACGGTCGAGTCGGACAGGTTCCGCAAGGCAGACGTAATGGCTTCCACAGCCATTAGGCCATCATTTCCAGCAGGTCGAGAAGGGACGGACCCCATTTCTTTATGTATCTAACGCACGCGACGGAAACGCCAGCTGGACAGTGAGAGGTGAGGTCAGCGTAGAACACGGGGCTCCAAACTCTCCCAGTTCGCCATTTCTCACCCATCTGACAGCTCACACCAGGGCACCGGTCAACATCTAAAGCATTAACCACCTAGAAAGGCTCCCCCACCCACCCACCCCCTCGGGCTGCGAGTACCTCTGTCTCCTCACGACGCTGATCGATAGGCAACTCGCAGGCAATCAAACGCCATTATTTGTGAAGTTCCACTTCAGTTCACGTGGACTGATAAAGCAGGCAGCTATTGATTCGCGGCCCTCCAGGAGAGAGCTATTGAGGCAGCCGACAGGCCATAAAACAAAGGCTAACGCTCGTTTGAGAAAGGCAAACCGTGGTCTCAGGAAGCGGGGCTCAGCTGTGTTTAAAGGGCCTTGTCCGTTCACCTGAAAAAGAGCCCTTCTGCATTTCGGGAACATTTCTATTAGCTGATCAAAGAATTTTGCTGAGCTCACAGCCTTGCTGACATCAGCGCTTTGGATCCTGACAGTGCCTCCAATTAAATGTGGTCACTCAGCTCATCTTAAATTACATCTATTCATTTAGCCACACTCTTCTCCACAGACACATACTATGGTACTTTTTTGCTCGTATTTTACGTAAAACCTTTATCTTTTTGTTAAACACACTACAGTAAACTGCCTACAGTCATTCACACATCTATACAGCACAGCAGCGTAACACACACACGCACAGACCTGAAACACTTCTTTGGACTGCGGGAGGAAACCAGAGCACCTGGAGGAAACCCACCTGAACACAGTGACAACATGCAAACTGCACAGAGGTTGGACAGGGGACGGAACCACATCCAATCTCTCAGCCAAGGTGCTGCGAGCCACCGCCTTCTTTTTCTCTGTACTTCTCTGGAACTCTCAGGCTGAAAGACGCTCTCACCTTGTGGAACTCCTCCCACGAGTTGCTCCAGGTCCAGTAGTGTGCCTTGTAGAGCCCCAGCCGCACTGCCATCAGCTCGTTGCCGCGGTAATAGAAGATGGGCCTGTTGGGTGTGAAATGGGATTGGAGGCTTCTGGATGGTGCCGATAAGGGAGCCGAGCTTTGCCTCCAGCCAAGCCCAGACCAGACCCCTCCATCTCTCATTCCCTTCTGTTCTCAAAGTCAGCAGCGGCCTCCCTCTGTGGACCCCCAGCAGATCCTTCCCACAGGGCATGGCCAGAATCCACCAAAACCCACGGTGCGGGTTGGAATTCAGAGCACTGCTCTGAACAGATATTCCCAAGGACAAACCCCACAGTGGGTGCACTGACCTACACTGCTGACCCTTCAAAATACCCTCAGATGGTGGGCGTGACAGCTCACCTGTCAATCAACGAGCTGTTGAGGAGGACAGGGCTGAGGTCCAACCCATCGATGATGCGGTCTTCTGGGACGGGCAACCCAGCCAGAGCCAAGCTGGTGGTGAACAGGTCCATGATGTTGCCCAGCTGTTGAGAGACCTGTAGTGGAGACGGTGCACCATGAAACCCATGCAAACATGTGGAGAACATACAAACTCCACACAGAGTGAGACAGATTGAAACCCAGAGCCCAGGAGATACGAGGCAGGAGCACATGGAGGACACTCGTCATGACAGCACAACGGCACAGCTTTCACACGCATTGAGATGCAGAAGCGTGGCACTCTGTGGGTGGGTATCGGGTCCGGATGGAGAATTTCCGGTACACCGACGCCCCCCCAGATGCCCCACCCCATCCACCCACCCCCTGTAATCTGTGCTCGCAGGTTTATTATGAACTACACGCGTCTCTGTAAATTAGCGGCTGAGACACAGAACAGTGTCAGGATGCGGGCTGAGGCTCCAGCTTTATCTTGCTCTCCCAGCCCTGTGAAAAGCTTTATTTTATTTATAAACTTTGAACCGTGCTCAGATAAAACGCCATTTTTTCGCTGTCATCCTTGATCTTTCTCCGCCGTTCCCTCCCGAGCGGCCCTTTGAGGAAGCCTCAGCTCCCGCCATCAGATAAGCCTATCAGGCGAGAGCAGCTGCCGGTGCCGCCACCCCCCCCCCCCCCCTCCCCCACACACACCCCCAAACCCCCTCAGCGCACACACTCACACACACACACACACACACACACACACACACACACACACACACACCAGAAAAAACAGATTTCCTTTTCTCCGACAGCCACCGGGAGCCGGAACGCGTCGGGAGCACATATTACATTATCTGTCCTTCCAGGCTTAACAGAAATAAAGGAGGTAAAAAAAGAAGGAATCAAAGAGGACAATTAATAAAGCTGACTTCTGGGTAGTGCTTCAAGAATTCCTCCTGATGCAAAAAGAAGTGTGTGTGTGTGTGTGTGTGTGTATGTATGTGTGTGTGTGTTTGTGTGTATATATGTAAAATGGAGCACATTTTAAAATATTAATGTATTAAAAACATTTGAAGGGGTGCATGTTCTTCTTTTCATTCCTTGCCATTTATCCTTCTTCCGTCTGTGGCTCTCTTGCCTTCTGCCAGGCTGCGACTGCGCTGCGTTGAGAGTAAATCCCTGCGCCCGCTATCTGACGGCGCACAGCCGCCAGCCCTATCCAATGTGCTCAGGCTCTGTGTCTCCCTGCTGATAAACACAACAAAAGGGGCTGTGATGGCAGCTTTGGGGAGAGGTGGGGGGGCCATCAGCTCACCACCACTGGGGGAACGTGCAGCCCAGCGCATTCTACTCCTTTGCTAACCCTCTCCTCAGATTCTGGTTCTACCCCAGATCCCCCCCCCCAACACCCCCAGGGACCCTTATGCTGGAGAGAGCAGTGGGTAAGGACTCAGGTTTGCCCTTCCTCACTCAGTACATTCATTTCACATGCGGGTACATGCGAGGAACAGGCACCCAAAGCGAGAGGCAGGCGAAAGTTCAACTAGAAAAGAAAAGAGATAGAAGAGAATAAAGCTATGCTTTTAGAGATGGATCCATGTAAATGATTTCTGCTTATGCAAAATAGCTTATATATATATCTATATATACATACACACATACTGTATATACACGATGTGTGAGTCTATATACACACACACACACACACAGAGGCTGAAACCACTCGTCTCGAGCAGGGTCGCGGTGAGCCAGAGCCTAACCTGGCAACACAGGGCGCAAGGCTGGAGGGGGAGGGGACATACCCAGGACGGGACACCAGTGCGTCGCAAGGCACCCCAAGCGGGACTCGAACCCCAGACCCACCGGAGAGCGTGGCCCGGACAAACTCGCTGCAACACCAAACCCCCCAATACTGTCCATAGCTTTCAGATCAAAGTACATTACATTCACATGCACTCATTTAGATGTATAAATGGATAAAATTATAAGTAACAACACTGTACTGTGTTCTTATAATTTTACTCATTTATACAGCTCATTTTAAAGCCCACTGTCACAGGTTGAGGGCAGCGATACACCCTCTCTCCGCTGGTGTGGGAAGTTTACCAGGATGGTCAGGTGACAGGTGTGAAGGCATGGAAAAGAGATGCCAGCACATCTCTGGCAATGCCAACCTTTCCAGCAGTCCTCTATGATCCCCTCGCAAAAAAAAAAAAAAAAAAAAAGTATTTTTTGTCACCCTTTATCCCGCACGCCTGGCACATTCAGATACGGTCCTCATTACGGCTCCATCCAGCCCCGGCAAACACACAAACAGATTAGCCGTTTAAGACCCTGCCGATCCCACCACCTCCAGGCGCACGGCACCGCTATCAGCGCTCAGCACACCCCTAGAGACGGGAGCCGGGCCAGGGCTTACTGCACCCGCGGGCCGCTCTGCCGCCACCCTCCCCCACCTCCACGCCCAAACGTGTCACAGCAGCCACTAATACAATTAAAAGTCATTTGCAGAACGTGCCGGCTTAGCGGATGAGGAGGGAAATATTCAGTGATGGGGGGGGTTTGAGAAAGGGCTTTTGTGGAAGAGGGAGGGGGTGTTTCAAAGAGTCCCACATACACTGGGACTCTCCAGTACAGCTTCTTTCCTTCACGGCTTCGTTGTATGTGGACTTTCAGACGACTGCATGGAGGTCCCAACCCCTCCTTCCCTCACCGTCCCCGCTGGGATGCGTCCAGGCCACCACGCGATGGCGGGCTCCCTCATTCCCCCCTCGAAGGTGGTCTCCTTTCCACACAGGAAGGGCCCGTTGCTGCCACCTGAAAGAATACGGCGTCTCAGTGTGAAAAACAGGATGTGGCACCAGTGAGTCATCTGAGTGATGGGGCTTCAAAATGTTTCAGAAACCTAAACGTGGAACTTTGGGACTAAAAAGAGCCTCTGAAAGAAGTGCACAAGGCCTTCTGTTACGGGCGTATGGCTCACGCCGAGCAGCCTCAGTGTTCACGAGCAGAGAGATGAACGCAAATGAAATCGAAGACACATTTAGATGTATACAGCTAAGGCACAAGCTCCTGGGCTGTGCGTTTCCACATGGGTTCGAACGTGCCTCAGTCTGTGGGGAGTTTGCACGTTCGCCAAGTGTTCAAATGGGTTTCCAGCAGGTGCTCTTGTTTCCCCCCACCACCAGTTCAAAGACGTGTCAGGTAGTTTGGCGAGTTGGTGATTCTAACTGGCCCACAGTGTGTGTATCTAGACCCCTCACATCCAGGCCACTTCCTCTTCGAACCCTTGCCATCTGGCCGGCGCTACAGAGCACCGAGCACCAGGACAGCCAGGCATAAGAAAAGTTTCTTTCCTCAGGCCATCTACCTCATGAACACCTAAATCTCTCCCCTAGAGAGTAAACCAGTGCAATACATAATGCTATTTATATTTGTATTTATAACTATTTATCACATCATACCTCTTACTCACACTCCCTTGCATTTGTATCTAGTGACTATTTTTGTATATTGGGTACTTTATATTTTTAAATATTTTTTGTCCCTTGTTCACATACTCTATCTTCTCACCTGTCTTGTCACTGTCATTCTGTCTGTGCTGTGGTAGTTCCTGTCACCAAGACAAATTCCTTGTATGTGTGAACATACTTGGCAATAAAGCTCATTCTCATTCTGATTCTGATTCTGATCTTACATTGCTCTGCTGTACAGGTGTGTCAATGACTGTAGGCAGTTTATTGTAGTGTGTCTCATACCGTAAGTCACCATGGATAAAGGAGTCGGCCATGTGTTGCGTTGGAGAAAAGGGTCCCCAAATGATCAGATGTCATGTGCGTAAAACTCGTCGTGGGAGGGTACCTTGTGTGGGGGCCGACACCAAGGCAGCCCCGTTGTCAGAGGTGAAGAAGACAAGGGTGTCCTCCGCGAGGCCCAGGGTCCGCAGCTCATCCAGAATCACCCCCACACTGTGGTCCAGCTCCATCACGGCATCACCGTAGCTACAGAGTCCAGCCGAAAACAATCACATTGCGGTCTCAGCCAAACACGCATCACTGGCATGGTCACACGATGACCCGCACTCACTTAATAAATGGAAATTCCTGCACTTCCTTGTGACTTACATTAGTAGAGGTGAGCAGCTGCAAATGTAATACTGGACAGGGAAACACATAGACGTAGGATCAAATGAAAACAGAAGCCTCACTGGAAGCATAAACGTTGAGACTGAGGTCATCATAATTCGGACACGTCTGGGTATGTCACGAGAAGGATGCATTCTCTCGAAAAGACGGTTATTTTTGTAAAAGTTGTAGAAAAAAGGACTGGACAAGGAGCAGCCGGATGGACGGACTCCGTCACAGCAACTAGGGACACAGCCCTCTTGACACTAAGGACTCAAGTCAGGACAGAACATTCCAGAACAGCTCTACCTATGTGGCCGGCGAGAGTTGATATTGACGGTCAAAGGTCAGTTTGTGCTGCACAGGCCTGGTTACCACAGAGAGCATGCTGGGAATTTGGGGATCCTTGGAACAGATAACAGTTCTTTAACCGCTTCACCACCTGCTACCCATTGCTCACCTCCCCAAAGGAGGGGGCACTGACACTTTCAATCCATCTCAGTAAAATGGAAGGGACGTCTTTATCACAGGGCCTCTCGGTCATCGCGACGCATCCCGCAAACTGTCTCCAACATCTGGACGGTTCTTCCTGCCACAGTCCAGCACCATTGCAGTCTTCATCATCGCGGAGCTCATTGCTCATTCCAGAGGCCAGCTGCTCCGTGGGCCTCGAGAGCTGCGAGCGAGCAAGCAGAATACTGAGCAACCCGCTCGGCACAGAGACCAGACGTCTCTGGCTGGCCCTCGTTGATACCGGAGAGGCGTACGCGGCATCAAATTTGCAATGTAATTAATCAATATTCCCCAAGCTGAAAGCAGTGGTGTGTACACTTCACGAGTGTGATTGCCTTACACTCCCCTCCTTTTCCTGGCGCCTCACCCCTGATTTGATTTGGTTTAATTCGCAGCATCCAAATGAGCCTCCCATTTTTTACCATCACGACAGATTCGAGTCACGTCTTGTGAAGAGCGACGGGGAATAAATCACCTTTCGATTCATGCGGGTGCATTTGCCTCCCATTAAACAGCGACGCACTGAGAGTGGTGACATTCCTACTCGGGCTCTCCGGGGACAAAGGGCACCGTGTCCAACAAAGGTCCAAAAACATCTCATGTGGACCGACACACCATGCCAGGAAACTTTACCAGCCTAATTTCTGGGTATTCATGTTCACATATGATCTCAAAGTGTTATTTTACTCTCAGCCTTGAGCTCTGGAACCAGTTTTACTGGTTCTTCTTCAGTCAGACAAAGATGGCTGTCATCGCTCACAAGAGCTGACTGGTGTGTGTTGCGCTCAGACAGTACCGGCCTCTCTGACTCCGCCCCAGGAAGCTCTTGGAAGCATACACCGGGGCATGGGTGGCATCCACTGCCCAGTACAGGAAGAAGGGCTGCTGGGCTTTGGCGTGGGCACGCAGGAACAGCAGGCTTTCCTGTCAGGGCACATTACTGGTGGTGCTTATTGTTATCAAGTGCAAGACAGGGTTTTAAAAAAAGAAAAAGGAAAACGTGGTAAAGTTCATCATTGCTGCACTTCATTACCAGGTGACAATACACTCGTTCACTCACTCACCTCCAAGTATATCTGTGTGAGGTTGGACTCTCCAGTTTTTACATTGATCTCGAACTCTTCATAATATCTGGAAAACAAATTTAATTTTTTTTTATTTATTAGTATTATCATTATTCGTTTAGTTGATGCTTGTCTCCAAATAAATTTACAAAGCTAGGTTCTTGTACACTCAGCTACTTATGATTTACCTATTATTCATTCAGGTAATTTCTAACTGTATCAATTCAGAGTAAGTACAGCCATCAAGGATCCAACAGCTGGAAGTGGGATTCAAACCTGTGTCCTTCGATTAGAAGGCAATAGGTCCAACCAGTCTGCCACCTACAGCCAATTGAAGTAATTAATTATCTTTTGATTAAAGAAATTTAAAATCTAACTGTAGCACCTCAGAAAATTATTATATCTAAGGGACTAGCATAGCCGGGGGGGTGCGGTGGCGCAGTGGGTTGGACCGGGTCCTGTTCTCCGGTGGGTCTGGGGTTCAAATCCCGCTTGGGGTGCCTTGCAATGGACTGGCGCCCCGTCCTGGGTGTGTCTCCTCCCCCTCTAGCCTTATGCCCTGTGTTGCCGGGTTCGGCTCCAGTTCCCCGTGACCCCGTATAGGACAAGCAGTTCAGATAGTGTGTGTGTGTGACTAGCACAGCTTATATACAAGTGTACATCAAAAAGTGTCTGAGGTAAGGTAAATGTTTTTATAAACACTGCAGATGCTTTTTCCACTTAAACTCATATTTTGTCCTTATGCGTCTGCCCCCCCTGCCAAAGAGCCCCTCCTGTGTTTTGAACTTATAATTTTCTTATCATGTGTTCCAAGTACTTAACCATTACGACTCACTTTCACGAGCCTGAATGTCAGCTGTCATCTGAGGGTAACATGCGAGTCCTGTGACATGGTGGCTGTGTGAAAATAGCGGTGCGGTGGCGCTCCACAGCACACGGCTACGCTCCTGCAAAGTCCCTCATGCTCAGGCTGCTCCAGGTGTCCCTGCGCAAACTACGAACGCAACCTGCCGTCTCCTGGGTGCACGTCTGTCCAGGCCCAGGTACGTCAATTAAATTCATCGCTAAGCACGAAAAAGCCCGGCTGCCGGCACCAGTGACCCCAAACGCGCATATGGTCCGTCTGCGAGGAACAAATGGATGGAAAATGGAGCAGCACGAGCGCAGCTGCTGGAGAACGAGAGTACGGGTGGAGTGGGGGTGGGGCGCCAAGCACCGAACCAGGCCCAAGCGGCGCCGAGCACACGGCATGGTTGACGTGTGCATGGGCCTTACCTGCCCACCATCTGGGAGTCCTTGTAGACAGGGATGTTGGGCCTGTCACTGTCATTGTATGGCCCAAAGTGGCAGTTGGGGGATCCGAACCACTCGTCGAAGCCGTGCTCCAGCGGGAGGTACTGCGACCTGTGGCCGAGGTGCCTGAACGAGGACCGTGACATAGTTAATCACCACCATAACCACTATCAGCATTTACTTATTTAGTTCTTTATTCATTTATTTGAATTTTCTCCACATCAACTTATAGTGTTAAGCTACTTACACTGATTTACCCACTTATACAGCAGGGTAATTTTCAAGGTATCAATTCAGTCTAAGTCTCCTTATTCAAGAGTATTAGAACAGGAGGATAGATTCAAAACAGGGTCCTTTGAGTGCATGGCGGTGGCTCTAACCACTATGCCACCTGCTGCCCCATCATTGCCATCATTTCCACGGAGCAGAGACTAAGGCCACTCACCACTTGCCCACGATCTTGCTAACGTAGCCCACCTTTCTCAGCATCTCTGGGAGGAGAATCTCATCCTGGCTGATGCCTCCCACAATCTCCTGGGGAGTGTAGGCTGCAAACACAAAGGTTGTTAGCAGCGCTCGCATGAGAGCTAAGGCAGGCCATTTCTGCAACAGCAGCTCGGCAAGAAATACACATTTACTGGCGCTGCAGAGGGTGCCGCCGTACTGTTTTCCAGGCCCGTCGTGCGCTCTTGGAATTCATGCTTCAACAAATCCGTTCATTGTTCAATCTTACGTTCACATCACATTTACATTTTTCCCACTGATCGGACGGTTATTTCCGTAGGTCATGTGCAATTCGGAGTAAACAAAAGAGCGTCAACAACAGACAAAGGGCTTTAGATACAGACACAGGATTATCGACCCACAGCTTGATTGTCTAAAACCACTGTGTGGTTAATTCGCATCCTTCAGGAAGGTCCTATAGAAAAGACAATCAAATAGCAAATACAAACGTAATAATAGCATTTACATTTATTCATGTTCGATATGTGTGTGTATATTTATCTGACGCTTTTCTCCAAAGCAACATACAATGTTAAGGCTACAATTATTGACCCATTTATACAGCTGGGTAATTTTACTGGAGCAATTTAGGGTAAGTACCTTGCTCAAGGGTACTACAGCTAGAGGTGAAGCTTGACCCTGAGACCTTTGGGTCCAAAGGCAGCAGCTCTAACCACTACGCAGTAGGTTGTATTAGACTCAGTTATGTGGCTTTCAGGAGGTCAGGAGAGAAGTGGCTCTGAAACAGATGTGTTAGAATCCCTTCTCGAACGTTGGGAGGGATCCAGCTCCTCTGAGAGACAGAGGGAGTTCGTTCCAACACATCGGGGCCAAAACTGGGACCCAAGAGACTTTCGATTTTGGAGTCCTTGTGAGTGGGGCCACCAAGCAGCTAGAGGTGGAGACTCCAAACTACTTAAATGAAGCCACTGGTGTGATTTCTGATATCAGCTGCTAATTGAAACATAGCTTAAAAACAATTCCTCTGGGTGGAGAAGGCTGGATTCTCTAGGAGAACAAAGGGGCCATTAAAAAAACACTGTTCTAAGAGAGAGTGGCTAAAAAGGGTGAGCATCGGCCTCACCATTCCTGGCATGGGCGTTCGTAGTGTAGAATCCATTCCGAACAGGCAGCCTCCCTGTCAGCAGCGCCGCCCTAGCTGTCAAAAGAGGAAACGCACACAGCACATGAGTGAAACAGCCAAAAAAAATTGTTGTTGCCCCATTGAAATTAAAACTCTGTGTTTACCACTAACAGACTAACAGCTCAAAGCCCACTCCCATCTTCAAAACTTACTTTCTATTAAGAAGAGAAATGATTAACTTTTAATTTCACGTAATTACGCTGTGCCGCATCACAAGAGATTTTAATAAAAGCAGTATGGTGCTTTATTTCGTGATTGCTAACAAAAGTCTCGCTCACCAGGAAGTAAACAGACTGCAGATTGTATTTTACAATTCACGGTTTATGAGCTGGAGTATTGATAAGAGTTCCGAACTCCGCCAAAGGAGGAGATAGAGCTGCATTTCGGATTTGAAGAAAATTGAGCACGATGCAAGCAGCACAATGCAGGAAAGCTGAACTCATATTTCTGATAACTGCTCTCGCTTCCATCTCAGCATGTGATGGAACTGTAATTATAATTAATGCACATGGGTCAGGGTCCTACGGCAGCACCTTCTCCCTGCTGCTAATAAAGTTCCAGGCCCTGCACTTACGACTTCTATAGGGTGCACAAATCATGCACGTAGGAGATTAATAATTGATAAAGTCTTATTTGCTGAAATATTAATTAGAAAAGAAAAGGCCTAATGGCACATCTCATTTAAATAGCACATTTATGCAAATTCTTAAATTAGGTCTAATTAGCATATTTCAAAAGTACATTATCCCCATTACCATAATGAGTCTTCTTACCACTATCATCCAAGCGCGTACAGCTTAGTGTTTTGAATTATTCATCAGACTGAGAACAGTCTTCTGCGGGATTTCAGCACCTACTACCCACCCCTCAGCCTAAAATTTCTCTTCTTTCTTAATCACCATTCAAGTGAAATAGTCTGATTCCTGACTGACGAGTCAGTAGCACGAACAGAAATCAATTCTTAAAATGAAGGCCTTTAAGAGTCCTTCTTACAGCCATAATGATTATAAGCACATTGCAAGACTTGTGTGCAGAAGGGGAAAATTCAACAGGCAACAGTTCATCCCTGGAGCCAGCAAATGAAATTCCAGCAACAAATAATAGCAATAATAATATAATAATAAGAAGAATTGCAATTACTACTTTCTTTGAGCAAAAGAATTACTAGCAATAATAAATAATAACAATAGAATTTTTATTACTGTTACTATGTACAAAACAACTTTCTATTTATGCAAAAAGATTTTAAAATCATACCAATAGTGTAAGACTATTTTGGTAATGATGTATTTGGAAAATAACTAATTCAGCCATACCTTCTATGGACAATGTCTACCTAGACACTGTTCCGGATAAGTGGCCCACAGAGTTCTCATGACCATAGGGCCCCGACCAGCATGGTTATCTCAGACCACTTAACACATAATCAATCAATGCATACAGGCTGCATGACAGTAAATCAGCAATAAACTGTGGGCAGCAGTGGCGTAGTGGTTTGGGCTATCACATCAGCTAAATAAAGGTCAACAATAATAATAATAATAATAATAAACTATGCTGGCATACACATAAGAAAAAAGCAATTATAATAAAGCACAGAGTTGTACATTAACACTGATCTTAAAGGATGAAATCAAAGCTATTTGGTCATTACCCCCCTTCAACAATGCAGTTCCACAACCAGAATGGTGGGTAAGGACTACGGAGTAGAGGCAGAGGACCTGCAGTTTTACTAGTGAGGTACTGAGCATGAAAAATATATCACTATACTCAGACCAGTTGAAACAAACTGAAACTGCAACTTTCAAGATGTGTTTACTTGTTTCCCAGGCCCGGTCCAGGGAACATGATGAGACTCACATGGGGAACAAAGGGGGTTTGCAGCATAGAAGTTGGGGAAGAGCATTCCCTCAGCAGCCATGCGGTCCAGGTTTGGGGTCTCCTTTGCCGGCTGGCCAAACACCCCCAGGTCACCCCAGCCCATCTGAAACAGGACATCAACTGGGTCACCAAAGTTTGGCAGCAGATAATACTCTGGTTACAGCTGACGCCTTGCAACCAGCACAAAACGGGTTTGAATCCCACCCATGTTGCAGTACCCTTCATCAATACACAGCACTTCAGGTACCACTGTGGGCTCTTGATGGTCCCACTCGCGAGGGGTTCGAAATCAAAACCATGCTGGTTCTCAGTCTTGACCCACTGTGGTTTAAGGAGCACCCTCTGTCTCTCAGAGCTGCTGAATCCCTCCCAACATTCAATGATGGTGTTCAAACAACTGCAAATTAATGTGAATTAACACACTGCAAGTAGTACTGGACAAATGTACCACATAAATGGAGTTTTATAGTAAGTTCCACACGTGGCACTACATTTCCTGCTGCAGAATGGCAACAAAACAGCGTTTTTATACACGAGTCAGTCAGAATAACAGATTCGTAAGTGTGTTCAGCTCTGAGTTCAACATTGCGAAGGATCGCATCGTAACGGTCACTTTAAAAGCGAGGAGCACTGAGTAGAGCGAAGCAGTGAGTGAAGCCAAAGCAAAAGGGACAGAAGAGAAGTGACAAGTTCCTTACATCGTCCATCAGCATGATGACGATGTTGGGAGGAGAGCCGTTTCTGCTCGTCTCTAAGCAGGAGCAACAGGTAGACGTGAGGATGAGAGAGAGCAGCGCAGCTCCGACTCCGAGGTGGTTAGTGCTCATCGTTCTGGCGCCCGATGCGCGCGGCGACACCTCCATCCGAGACGGAGCCTTGACTAAAAACCTGGTGACATGTCACATGAGAACCTATGCTCGGCCTCTTTGCGCGGCATCTGCGCAACGGGACGTGCTATTTCCGCCAGAGTTGCGAGAAGGAACTGAGTGTTTGCGCAGCAGCTGCGTGTGGCGGCTCTGGGCGAGTGGAGATGCAGGTGCCGCAGTGGCTTCTAGATCTGAACCTGAGCTTTTCAGCAAGTTATTTAATCTGCGCTGCTTCAAATGCACTGTTGTGAATTAAAAAATGTAATCTACACGGTTATTTCAGATATATATGGTGCCTCATCTCGCCTCGTCTGTGTATTCGGACACATATTAACATCGTATTCAGTCTTGAAGGGAGTTTGGATATATTAATTAATGGTTATCAGTTCGGGTAGTTTTCAAGTAATTATATCACACAAAATCCTTGGTTTACTGGAGCCCAGAAGTGATCACAAGTTTATCTCAGAACTAGAAAACATATGATATGGTGGGGGGGGGGAATTCTTTTGTCTGTATAATATTATAAGATTGACCATACTATGATGCGTATCGAACATTGGGTTACAATGTTTTTAGAGAACCGCACTGCAGCGTTGCCCAAAAACAGTGCAACTTGACAAACAGGATCATGTGACCATTGCGTTCACGTGATTTCTGGTCACATGATCATACGTTGTCACGTGACCAGGAAATAGTTGCTGGTCCAATATGGCGGTCTGCATAGCCGTTGTTGCTAAAGAGGTACGTGAAATGTTTCTTTTTCCATATAAATAATTGCGCTTATTTTTTAGGGTCTTCTGAACACCATAACTGCACATACAGGCAGTTGCGCACTTTTTTTTAAATCGCGATCGTAATATTAAAGTTTAAAAGAAGATATTACTAGTAGTAGATGATCGTTGATGCTTACGACGTGGTTCGAGACACGGCAGACTAACTGGTGTCGCTCGTTTTTTTTTTAAAACGTTTCACCGTTGTTAGGGCTAATATTTCGGGTACTTTGTGTTTTTTTTTTTTCCCCCCCCTATTTTTTTTATCTACAGAATTATCCGTTGTACATACGCAGCGTGCCGTCGGACAGCGAGCTCAAGTTCCACTACACGGTGCACACGTCGCTGGACGTCGTGGAAGAGAAGGTGTCGGCCGTAGGCAAGGTGATTGTGGACCAGCGGGAGCTATACTTGGGCCTGCTGTACCCCACCGAGGACTACAAAGTGTATCCTTTCTTACATCATACACACAGTTCACTGCAGTGTTTCCTCATGCTGCAACAGTCCCACGATGGACCTCCACTGTAGTGTTTCCTCCCGCTGCAACAGTCCCACGATGGAGCTCCACTGCAGTGTTTCCTCCCTGTTGTCCCCTTGACTGAGAGCTCAGCTACGGCTACGTCACCAATTCCAAAGTGAAGTTTGTCATTGTGGTGGACTCATCAAACACGTCGCTGCGTGACAACGAGATCCGCAGTGTAAGTTGCACCTTGCGTGCTTATTCCCACCTTAATTGCCAGCACTTCATTAAACCTTCACTGTAGTCATGTGCTTTAGGCATCTCTACTGTAACAATGATGAAACATTGTCTATGGCAGATGTTCCGGAAGCTGCATAATTCCTTCACCGATGTGATGTGTAACCCTTTCTACAACCCTGGGGATCCCATTCAGTCAAAGTAAGGCTTTTAACTGTGTGTATATAGGTTTGAGATTTTTACTTTTGCTCACTCCACTGTTTCTATCTTTTCCCAGGGTGTTTGATAGTATGGTGTCCTCCATGATGGTACAGACTTGCTGACAATTTCTTCAGATTGTATATTTCTGTACATAACATTCCTACCTATGCCTTGTGTAGTAAACTCCCTGTGTTTTGTGTGGAGGTTGGAAAATTAAATTCATGTAAGCCACACCAGTGCATCCTTTTTCCCCATAAAGAAATGTACTACTTTATTTACAATGAACATTTAGCTGTAAGTTACAAAAACAAAACAAATTCAAGGCACAGCTGCAACATCCCCTCTCCAACATAGGCTGTATTTTTAAAAAAAAAAAAAAAAAAAAAAAAAAAAAAAAAAAGGGCTGCACTGCTGCATGTGTGGTTTTCTGGGTGAGAAAAAAAAAAAAAAGCTCACCCTCTCAGCTTTATAAAACATGAGCAGAAATGCTAAGCATATCCACTGAAGACAGGGGGGGAAGTCTTGCTTTTGCATACAGCGTGCTCTGACCATGATAAAAAGCTTTACACCGACATGAACAAGGGAGCTTGAACACAAACTTTAATCTTCACACGTAGTTTTAAAAAACTGATCATGGATAAACAGGCAGAGCTCTTCCACCTCTAAAGGGGGGGCGGATAACATTTCGGCACAATGGACTTCTGCTCCACCGATTCAGAAGAGCCGCCTCAAGCTCTACCATGGCTGCTGTCGTCTGAAATCAGCGTGAGTAAATATGCCAAATTAGTTGTATAGATGAACTGGGATTCCAGGAATCTTGCAAACAATTGTGGGTGAAATACTGCTTCAAATCCTAACCTTTGTGCTTTCTTTAAAAAGCAAAAAAAGAAAAAAGCCATCCGATTTGACCACTCCAATTAGCATTATGCAGTGCACCAATTGATCGGTTAAACGGCTGTGTTGTCTGAGTCACAGCATAAGCAGTTGTCAGTCTTTGAAACAGGGGTGTCACATTTCTTGCAAAATATTAAAACATTTACAATGTGCTATGGATACTGCTTTCCGCTTGGCCCCGGGCTGGAGTCCTCAGAAGGTGGGGTAATTAGCAGGAGGCAGGGGTGCCGTTTGGGCCCCTGGTCACGGTGCTCTGGTGCTCCCCAGGGTCGTTTTCCTGGTGGGGCGCCGTAGGGGTGTGGCAGTACTGACCTGCTGGAGCGGCAGCGGTACCTGCCCTGAAAGCCACTGTTGAATCTGGATGTGCGGAAGCCTCGGGCCCGGGATCGACCCCCTCGGTAGCCACCTCGGTCTGTGGTGCTAATCCCAGGCATATTGGTCCTTTTGGGAAGCACCTGTGTGCCAACAGCCAAAGCACATGATTCATATACCATATACTCACTATGTGGTCAAGAATTGCCAAGAGGGAGAGAGATTATACTCATTTCGCAGTCCGATTCAGCAATTCAAAAGTTGACGTATGGGGGGGGCAATTGGTAAAACTGGAAAATATTTCTTGGTTCCATGTCAGGACAATGCGTTGCTACTGGTTACCAGGTTTTAGCCATATGCAGGTGCTGCTTCCGAGAAACAGCCCTGTCTGGTGCTGATGGGGCCCACAGCTCCAATCCCCTTATCTGCTGCCCACCTTGATAACTCTACCCCTGAACAGGGTCTCGTCCAAGGCCATTGCAGTCCTCACCGAATCTCGGTCGGAAAACTCAATGTACGCAAACCTGGGAACAGAGGTCACGGCAAAAGCATTGGAGACACGAAATGAGCAGGAATCCACAACGTTAGTCATAAACTGGCTACATTATGAATAATTTGTGTTCGTAAGAAAAAAAACCGTTTGATAGAAAAGACTCACCCTTTGGGATGGCCTGTGAATTTGTCACACAGTATAGTCACACGGTTCACAGGACCACAGCCATTGAAGTGGATTTCCAGCTCATCAGCGGTTGCACCGTAATCCACCTGTTTCGAGTCACCCATAAAGCATCACTCTTAGGAACTATAACCTGGTAGTTACTTCAACACTTACGGACATTTCAGAAAAGGTACGTTATCTCACATTTCCCACATAAACTGAGCGATTGTCAGCGTCAACCCTCTCCTCATGGGTCATTGTGTAGAAGAAGCCTGTGGACCAAGAGAGGCTTTTAGAGCAAGTCTCACAATTTACATTTATTCACTTAGACGCTTTTCTCCGAAGTGGCTTACAATGTTAAGCTTACGATTATTTATCATTATACAGGTGGGTAATTTTACAGTAAGCACCCTGCTCAAGAGTACTACAGCCAGAGGTGGGAAACCAAACCTGCAAGCTATGGATCCAAAGGCAGGAATTAACCACAATGCTAAAAGCTGTCCCTGCTTTCAGGCAGTGGCCAGGTAACCTGGGTAAACCATCCTCATATCAAGCTCAGCCACTAAATAATATGTCCTTCAATTCCTGATCAAGGTGCGTATCTTAAATTGATACAGTACAAGTAACACTGCCATATAAACAGGTAAATCATTCTAGATTACTCAACACTGTAAATCACCTTTGGTGAAGGGGTCAGTTAAAGAATGGTTAGATATGAGATTTGGCCATCAAAACTTAAGTATATTTGCAGGGACAGCTGGTAGCATGGTGGTCAGAGCTGTTGCAGGTTCAAGTCTTACTTCCAGCTGTAGTACCCTTGAGGAAGGTACTTACCCTGAATTGTTCCAGTAAAATTATTTAACCATTTATACAGCTAAGTACCTTACATGGCAAGTCACCTTGGAGAAAAGAATCAGCTAAATGAATAAATGTAAATGTAGGGTCTGTTGAAGTTAATGACAGTTGTCTTTCACAAGTGAAGAATGCAGAAAATCAGAGTAAAAATTCTGGATTCAGCGTAGCTTTTGTATTTAAGTTCGCAAAATGAGTAGACACTTCAGTGACATACAATTAACATGCGTTTAGCTTACATACTCCTCACACATGCATACAGCACAGCAATGCAACACACGCACAGGGCATTTTAGAGTTGTCAATCTAGCCGAAACATCTTTGGACCGTGGGCGGAAACCCACGGGCCACAGAAGCCGAACCCACATCATGAAGCAGGTGCGATGAGGCACCAGCGCTACCTGCTGTGCCACCATACCTCTTCTTTAGACACATACTGGAATATGGGGGTGCAGGTGCACCAGACACCCTACTAGACTGAAATGTGGGTGCTGCACCAGACCATCACACCACACTGAGAAGGTCCACACTCACCCCCCTGAGGGCTGCAGATGAGCTGTCTCTCCATCTCATACTGCACCTCGTTCAGCCTCTCGGCCTCCTCCTCCATCTCCAGCACCCGGGCCTTGATGGCCTCCAGCTCCTGGACACACACGACGGGGGGGGGGCGCGTACAGCTGCTGTCAGCCGCTCCGTCCACACACACACACACACGCCTGTGACAACACCAACCCGAAGGACCCCACCTCCCACACACACTGAATGTGTTCATCTAGCCGACCGACGTTTGCTTCTCGTGCACAACTTTAAATACCCAACGGACACAGCAACGAGTGGGGCGCGCGGCCCGCCCCGTGTGTGTGGGACGAACGCAGGACGCGCTCCGCACGAGCAAATACACACTTACACATACAGGACACGAGCTGATTATAATAAAAGCCTGCTGTTCGACGGCTTCTAGACGGTCACACGCACCAGTGAGCGCGCGGCACCCCCGCGCCGTGTCCCCGCGCGCGCACGGATTATTAATAAACACCGCGGCGTGTCCGCTCCTTTCTGTGGATAAACCGGGGTGGGTTGTAAGAGCAGACGCACCGTCCTTCCCGTAGAGGCGGACACGCGGCGATGTGAACGCGCAGCCGCTCCTACGTACCGGGTCCTCCGCGGACAGGCCGTCGGGAGCCGTCCGTACAGCGCGCCCGTGCTCCTCCATGTCCACGTCCATGTCCGCGTCCGGGTTCCGCGTAGCGTCCGTCTCCGACAGCATGCCCACAGCCGCGTGCTCAGGACACCCCCCCCCACGCCGATGGATCCCGATGCGCAGCGACGTCACCGCCACGAGGGCTCTCCACGCGCACAGAAAGCCGTCCCTCTGTGTCCCTAGTGGGGCGTGGGGAGGTTCTATGGGTTCTCTTCATTGTCGTCATCAGTAGAAAGTCTTAATCAGTACACACCTGTGGATCACGTGTCAGTAGGTGTGTCCCAGTGACTTAATGGCGTTCACCTGTGGATCACATGTCAGGGTGCCTGTTATTGTCTCCTAACCAACTTGGCTCTAGGTTATGTGTGGTCTCCATCAGGTGTCTAGCTCTACAGTTGCTAGTGTTACCCCCCTTTGGTTTTTCATTTAGCAGACACTTGGCTCCAGAGCCACATACAACTCGGTAGACCAAACTCATTCTCCTCCATCTCTCTGCAGGTTTGGTCAACTCTAGGATCCTGCTTAGTTTGCTAGAACAGTTTAGAATCAAAGGGTTTTCACTGAAATGGTTTGAATCCTACCTGCCAGGTAGATCTTCCCTAGAGTTTGGCCTGCCTCTCTCTCTGTCTCTCAGCTGGTGTTCCCCAGGGGTTGGTACTCAGCTCTTCGCTGCTTTCCTTGGCTTTTCTCCCCAACGAACACAGACATATCTTCGTATATGGCAACGTGTCTCTCCACCAGCTCAGTCCATGTGGAGCTTCTGTGTTCTACCCATAGCTTTTCTCCTCCAGGTGGTCTGGTTTCCTCCCACAGCACCATCTACAGCTCAACTTCCAAGACTAAGATCCCTTGCCCTCCAGCTTGTCCATCCACCTATCTGACTTCTGTTAGGAACTCTAACAAATTTTACATGTATTTAAAATAATAACAGTAACTTAATGTGGATGTATATAGTATTTAAGGAGGTCCAAAAATTTGTTTGCCAAATAACAGAAAGTATAAAGTTTAGAATTAGTGTTTTGTTTACATTTTTACCTTGCTCATCTCATTCTTTTTGAAAGTCTAGAACCTGGAAGTAACAACTATCTCAGGTCTCTTCTTCTCTCAGCAGAGTGCAGCCACAACCCAGTCTTGTAGATGGCTACTCTGTGATATTTGTAGAATCTGTGGTACCCATGTCTCATACCTTACCCAGCCTTTGGTCTAACCAATGGTGATTTCTCACTTGGAGTACTGCCTCTGCCGTCAAGTGTCTTCACTTGGTTGAGAATGCCATGGTGTGAGTTGTTTGAACTGTCTAAGTGTCCTCGTATATCTCCCCTTCTCATCTCTCCACAGTCTTCCCATAGCTGCTTGCATCAGATTCAACACTCTGGTTAAAGTCTACAAAATGATCAAAGGATCAGCACCCCAATATCTACAAGACCTGATCACTCCCTATGCCCCAGCAAAAGCACATTGGTCCTCCACCTCTCAAGCTTAGTGGTCCCACTGCCAAAGGGTTTGAATTTAAAACTCTGTATACTCTCTGCTTTTGTTTTAATGTAGTTGAATGAGCTTCCTCTGTTCCTCAGAAGTGCTTAATCATCCCACTGATTCAAGAAGGATCTCAATTCTTTTTTTTTTTTGGACCCACTTCTCTCCTGATCTCCTAATCGCTCCATAACGTTGCTTCGCACCACCTGTCATGATCACCATAATATTTCCTCAGAATCAGATTTCTTTCTAAAGGCAGGTAGGTGTGTCAGATGGTCCCTATGCTTCTGGGATAGACTCTGGACCACTGTGACCCTGCATGGAGTAAAAAGCTATTGAAAATGGATGGATTTGCTTTCCATTGAATTCCCTTTAAAGTTCCTTCTCTTTGTTGCAGTATTAATTGACAAATCAGGTTGAGTTCAGTTTGATCACTTGACCCTCAGTTAAGCTGTATTGAAACCACACAAATAATGTCCTGAAGAAAACACACTGATGTATAGACTGACTGTGTTTCTGAATGATTTCTTTAGCCATACACTGGCCTTCGTGCTTTTTTCTTGACGTCACATGTTTTGTCACATTGCAGTTCAGTTATTGTCAGATCTTTAGAAGACATGCCTTTAACCATGTAGAAAAAACACCAAGCATGATCATGAAGTTTCTGCCTGTGATTGAGAGACAGATTACAATACAACACGACTGAAGTTTATTGTCAGATTTCTATGAAAATTTTGTCTTGTAGTAGCTCTACCCTTCATATCTTGAGAAATTGTTGATATGTTAATTGATTTAGTTTTCATGCATTTAATATATATATATATTACCTTTGTTTTAATACAAATACTATTGATGATAGTATTGAAATTGAAGATATTTATAATATTATGCAAATATGTATTATAATATTGTTATCAATATCTTGTTTGGTGCTTAATAGGGGTGCGGTGGCGCAGTGGGTTGGACCACGGTCCTGCTGTCCGGTGGGTCTGGGGTTCGAGTCCCGCTTGGGGTGCCTTGCGACGGACTGGCGTCCCGTCCTGGGTGTGTCCCCTCCCCCTCTGGCCTTACGCCCTGTGTTACCGGGTAGGCTCCGGTTCCCCGTGACCCCGTATGGGACAAGCGGTTCTGACAATGTGTGTGTGTGTGTGTGTGTGTGTGTTTGGTGCTTGACATGGTCATATGGCTTTGTAGAGTGTTAATGAACTTGTCTTTCCATTACCATGTCCTAGGCTTCAATAAACATCCATTAGAATCTTATGTGGCTGTTTCATACCTGCTATAATACCTACTTTAGATGGATGTGAGCTTTTGTGGTTGCCTGCAGACATTTTAAACAGTAAGCTTGTTACTAAATCAATTGTCATTTTAAAAAAAATTATGCAGTCGCTTTTAAGTATTAATATGTGTGTTATGGCTGTAAGAATGCAGCCAATTATTAGTGCTTTGAAATAGTTACAGCAGATTCAGAAAGGATTTTCTCTTATGCTTGCATGCAATTGCTACTCAGTCTGTTAATTTCTAAATATCAATTTTTATAAAGGCAGAGACAATTTATGGATGACTGCTCATGTGTCCTTTGTCCTTTCTGTGTGACTTTCTCATTTGTTCCTGCCCATTTTGTTGCAGAATGAAGAAGATCTTAAACAAATGACCCATTCCTAAAGTTGCCATGTAAGAAAATAACATGTCAAGAGACAGCTGATCAGTTCATATTCAATTGGCTTTTTAATTACACAGATATGTAGCTCAACACAGACAATAACCTGAATTAGAATGTTTACAGCTTCACATGTCCAACCTAGCGCACAATTAGAGAGGGAAATAGAGAAAAGGGGACGCATGCAAGAAATAAATTAACATAAGGGTACAATTCTCCTGGCACAGTTTATTTTTTTAGAGCATGACCACAGGACCCTTAAAGAGGAACAGAAAATTACATTTTCTTCAACACACCGACCTTCCTACAGAAACGTACTTTTTCCTGTATTTATGTATTGCACAAAACAGTATATTATGATTCTCTACACATATGAAATCAAATCATTTCATCTAAAGCGTTCATTAGAAAAAGAATTCCTACAATGGCTTTGAGAATACAAGTGCTCAGTCAACCTTTTGAAGAACCTTAAACAGCATTTAAACATTGCTGGGTTTTTGCAGTATGAACTATTATTTTGCTTAAAGCAACATCAGAATCATATAGGCAAAGTGAATCAGTTTGTACTGGGAGACTGGGGGAAAAAACGGTGTCAGAGGAGCTTATGCCTCCGATGCATTATACGCATAATGGGACATGGCCGTCTTCTTCACAGACCATAGTTTGGAAAAAAAAGCCGAAAATAACACACAATTTTGCCAAAGAAAGGATGAACTGGACCTGCACCTGTCGAGGAAATGAACATTCATATTTATTTACAGCAGCCGAAGGCTTTCATTGTTGTGAATTTAAAAAGCATTAAAGCCATAATCCATGATGATCCTCCCTAAGGATGATACTCATACTCACATTTGATTAAAGGAATAAACCTGCTCACATTGGATAAGGAGAATGAAGAAAGTTTATATTTAAATTCAAACAGACAATATATTGTTACTTTACATCCAAACCTATATCCTGTGATTATTTGTTTATTTGATCTGTGTATTTTTGGATTTAAGGAAAGAGGTTGTTATGTGGCAATAAGCAGAGCTCCTGTTTGGAGATGAACAGCCCACCAGCACCTAGGACCCGCGCCCGCTGCTGACCCCCTGACGGTATTCCCGTGAACGCACTATTTGATGAACCAGTTGCAGAAAAATGAGAAAAATCCTTCTTTACACAGAAACAGCAGAGGTGACAAAGATAACAGCGGATACCACAAAGTACTCGCAATGTTCTTTTTTTGGATTTTGTTGGAGTTGTGGAGGTGATGACGAATGAAGGACTGAGACCTGTCGGGAGACTGCGAGTGATGGGCACACACGAAAGCCTTTGTACAAGTGTATAATCAATTACTTTTTGACGCTCCTGTAGGGGAAAGTGTTGCATTGCAATCTGCGCAAAAGTATTCAATTAAATTGGTTATTAATTATGTGCTTAAATACCTTTAAATAGACGAGCTGGATGTGTAAATCGCTGTGGACCACCAGGCCAACACGCTGCCGGAGTTCCTTGGTGCTCGTAGCTGTTGACTGTCTTTGAGACACTTTGGTTTACAAACAGTTGCCATGGAGACTGTTCTCCGGCCGGTCCGCGACACGCCAGCACTGCCCACTGGTGTGAGCTACAGCTATTTCTACAAGCTTTGGTGTGCGCTTTCAGTGATTTTGGATGATTGGTAAGGGTTCGAACGGAAGTGACACAGGAAGAGCAAATGCACAACCTCCAAATGTCTGATCGGCAAGACAGCACAGGATGGGTCAGCCATTGGGTTGTGGGAATAAATACAGCACGCCATCCAAAAGGTTTCATGGACATTATTGATGAAAACAATGGGATCTTGGTTTTCAGTTTGGATTCTGATGCTCATACCTGTCTGTAGAGAATGGTACAGTAGGGTGACCATGACCTCACTGGGTTCTAAGTTCTAAACTTGTCTGCTTTTCCCCTGAAAGTTTCTCAGCTCCCCCCCGTCTCTTTTTAACCAGAGGGGACATACAGGATCCTTCGTCCACCACTCTCACACACTAAGGAGATTTATTTTTATTCCTTCTATGGTTTCCATGCTTTCGCAATAATAGATTCCCAGCCAGTCCAATGAGCACCCAGAGGCAGAAGCATCAACACCAGCTATATTGTGGGAGGGGAAGTGGACGGACCCTTTTGTGGGAGGCGGAGCTAGGGGTAACGACAAAGGATCGAGTGATCGAGCTCAACATGCAAATTAAATATAACTCAGAACTCACAGGGGGACGCGGTGGGTTCAGCCGGTGCCCACTGTGGGCCGGGTCTGGGGTTCGAGCCCTGCTTGGGGTGCCTTGCAACGGACTGGCGTCCCGTCCTGGGTGTGTCCCCTCCCCCTTCAGCCTTGCGCCCTGTGTTGCCGGGTTAGGCTTCGGCTCACCGCGACCCCGCTCAGGACAAGTGGTTGTTGACAATGGATAGTGGATGGATGTCCCACACGACGCACTCAAACACATGAGTGGAGGGCATCTTGCTGGTGGTCTCAGCAGAAAAATTCTATACCTTTAATGACTGAACGAGAAAATAGAAAGCATACATTTCCATTCTGGTAAAACTAATAAATACTGATGCTTTCTGATGTCCCTCTTTTTCTTTTTTCTCCCCTCTGCCATACAGAGTAGCCCGGCTGGACTCGTGCATGTGGCCGGAGCTGAATGAACGCTGCGCAACTCGACAACGGCGGCATGTACTTTTTGGAGTCATGCATTTCACACCGGTTTTGCAGTCTTTATGCTAACATCTGATATAAAAATTAAACGTTTTGTTTTCCAAAGCTTCCCCAGCTGCCCAGTAATCTCATGCATGCTGAGTGACAGCAACAGATGAAAGAGGCCTTTTCTGGTTTGAGTCGGACAGAAGGGTTCTGACTCAGCGAGCGGGGCGGGTGCATCATGCGCGGAGCGTCCTCGCTGCCAGGTCACCTCAACAGGGGGCAGTATTTCATACATATTGCCAGAACTTGGAACGTGGAATGCCCTTTCCCTGTCACTCAGAACTGCAGAAACTCTGTCTGTTTTCAAGAAGGGTTTGAGAACCCACCTTTTCCAGATCCACTTCGCCCAAGATCTCTCCAGCTCATCTGTGGTGTAACTGTTCACGCATCGTAACTCCAGAAGCATCCTCAGATACAACCTTTATTCAGCCATTACTCTGGTATTGTACTGCTCATTTGTGTATCTTATAATATTTAACTAAAAAAAAAAAAAAAATTGGTGTGGGTATCGGGATTTGTATATCCTGTGTCTTATGCACCTACTTGAACGATGAATCTCGGTGCAGCAAGTGGTAGGGAACAAACTGGGTTTTCTTGAGACTTTTATGTCTGCAGCTATGTCTCCTTCTCTTAATGTAATGCATAAATTGTACTTTTGCTGAGATGTACGTCGCTTTGGACAAAAGCGTCTGCTAAATGAATAAATGTAAATGTAAATGTAAACTTCCCCTGGCTGGAGAAGGGACCCTCAGGCTTCGGTTGGTCCTGTTTTCACATCACGTCAGAGGAGGAAAACCTCATCTTAACGTTTTCCACATTCCGCACAGTGTGCCCAACCCCCTGTGGGGTTGTCTCCATATTCAGGTCACAGAAAATCAACAAAGAATCCTTCCTCACACATTTTCAGTATTATTCATTTTGCTTTACTACAAGGGGAGTGCTTGTTTAGCTCCGTTTTTGTTTTTTTATTATTACTTGGTTTTTTTTAATTTTTATTAACATTATTCTCCATGAGCACAGCTTCTCGCTCCCGCTGTCATTCCACTGGCGAAAATTTCATGCTCCTTCTGACCAGAACACACGCTTCCTGTCTAGATTAAACATACACGTGATCATGAAAACCTGGGGAAAAATGAAGCTTCCAAATGACAAACCACAAATCCTTCATCAAAATAAAAAAAAAACCAAAACAAAACACTAATTCTAAACTTTATACTTTCTGTTATTTGGCAAACAAATTTTTGGACCTCCTTAAATACTATATACATTCACATTAAGTTACTGTTATTATTTTAAATATATTTATGTATATTTGTGTATTATATATATATATCACCCTAGGGGCAGTAGCTGAGGTTCTGTTCAGTAGCTGAATTCTGCTAACCATATTGCACCTCTGTCCTTTCACTGTCTCACAATCAGAGCGAGATATAATATTTTGTATGGGGAGTTACTTTTCATGCCTGCTGTAGATGCAACTGGGGCCTTTTCTGGTCATTTCCTGCTGAGCGCCTGGTCTTCCGCCACAGAGTTCAGCCCCGAAACGTAAAATCATCCCAGAATCCCTGTGGTACTCTCGTTGGGGGTGGGAGGGGGGGACGATACAGAAACACGCTCGAGCGGCACAGGCTAACAACATCAGAGAGGACACATGGAGAAATGTTAAAAAAAAGAACGTACAAAGGAATATGTACAGATGAGCTTGGTCCCCTCCCAGGTGTACCTGCACGGGCGTTCTGTCAAAAGGGTGGGGAGCGGGGGGCAGATGGAAGGGGCAGAAGGTACATGGTGGGAGCGAGAGGGAGGCAGAGAGAGAGGAGAGGGAGCTGCTCATCCCTGGCATGCTTTGGAGGAGAAGGACGACCAGAAAGGTCGACGCCGCCGAGCACCTTCATGTGGCACGGTCCGCTCTTGGCGCCGGTCCTCATGCAGTACTGCCGTGGCCCTCTGAGGTTCCCCTTGGCTCCCGGGCTGTCCGTCAGCACTAGGAAGGGGACGGAACATTCCAGTTCGCGGTCCGCCAGCGATCACTCAAAGTCTCTGCCTCGATCGGTTTGTCACCCGTCGCCTTTAGATGCTGCGTTACAGTTCACAGGGGCACTTTGGAGAAAACACCCCCTTGTTATCACCATAGAAACGAGCGCTGGTGACACCGTGGGTGCTGTGGGTCCGCTGTGGCATCCGGGTCCCCTGCTTTGCTGTCCCCCCCTCTCTCTTTCTGTCTCTCGCTCTCTCTTGCAGGGCGGATGCTGTCGCTGAGAGGCTGAAATAGCTTGCGTTTGGTTCCGAGATGAGTGCTTCTCCTTGTCTCTTAGTAACTTTGGCAGTGTAGTAAAAATAGAAAGGTTTGGATCGTGTTCTTTTAAAGTCAATTTGGGTTCACATCAGCACAGAGAGGTGAGTCCGGTGTACGTTTTCTTGGCTCGCTAGCAAGGTAGTTAACAGGTTTATTCTTTTTTCTTCCCATTTCTTTAGGATTTTTGGACTATTCTTTTTATTATTTTGTTTAAAGCCAAAAAAGGGAAATTTTTAAGGTAATCCTCTATGGAGTAAAGCGTCAGCTGTTATATGGAATCGTTCCCGTCAATCTGAAATGCACCACCTGTGGGTCGGCCAAAGGTCCTCCTCGTGGCCCACTTGCGGTGCGCTGACCGCGCCCACCAGGCCGAGCGCAGTGGGGAATCTGTTCTTTGAGATAGCATCAGAAGGCCAGCTGTGTGTGCGGTGCCGACGCGCAGAATCCCACAGCTCTTTCACATATTGCAGGAGATGTTACTGTACCATTCACTTCTGTGAGGTTTGAGGGCACGCCCACGCACACGAACACACACATACGCACGCGCGCACACTGCGCTCCGAGGGAGTATATCCCTTCAGCCAAGTGCTGGGCGCTCCACATATATTACTGTGAGTAATATCTGTCCAGTCTGCTGCATTGATACTGTTCTGTTCTGCTCCATCTGTAACAAATTCCATGATCATTTCCACTTGGTGTTAGCGGCGGTCAATGATGGTCGTGTCACTTGGGTTCGACTTCTCATAAAATAGGCCATGTCGTCCAGTACAGCAGACACCCATGTGTTTGCCTGTAAGTGTGTGTGCGCGCGCGCGTGTGTGTGTGTGTGTGTGTGTGTGTGTGTGTGTGTGTGTGGCAAGTGTGGATGAGCGTGTCTGTGAGTGCAACTCAGGGACAGTGGAGTTCGAGGAGGTGCGAGAAGATCTTCAGGTAGCTGCGGAAGTGACCGTGGTGTTAATGGTTACTCCAGCGCCGGCCTGGAGGAGGAAAAGGTCTCACTGGAGATTCCTCGGTCTCTGTTGGATTGGGGGGGGTCAGGGGGGTCGCTCCAGTGGCGGCAAAGCGTCAGCGGGAGGCGCTGTCCAGCAGTGCCGGCGTGGCCGGGGTGGTGGACCGCGAAGCGCTGCTGGAGCTGGACTCCTTGGGGCTGCCTGAGGCGCTGCTGGATCCTCCTCCCCCGCTGCCTCCCGGGCCACCCACGGACAGCGTAGCAGGCGGGGTACCCTCTGAGTGCGTGGGGGGCGCGCCAGATGAGGATGATGAGGAGGATGAGGATGAGGAGGAAGAGGGTGCCGCCCCAGGCAGCCCCTGCAGGCCCTGGCCACACACGTGGTGGTGCTTCTCCCAGTCGCGGTGTTGGCAGAAGGAGCCGCAGTAGCGTGCCGTGTTGCACCCGCTGCACGTCTCGCTAGCCTTGCGCCCGCAGTTCCAGCAGCTCTGCAGAGAGAAGGGGGGTGCCGTTAGTGCTGCGAGGCCGAGCTGCTCGATCCCGACTCCGCTCCCACAGAGGGAGCCGAACGCCGGGATATGATCACAGCCCTTTGGTGACTCAGTGGCACCATGTCAATCCCTATAATAAGGCTGCATTCACTCAGGGTCATAGTAATACCAGCACTGCTTCAATTCCCCACTTTATATTGTTTATTTTTCTACATTATCTGAAAAATTGTGTTTACCGTACGTTTGCTGCTGCAGGTGGTCCTCGATTTACGACATATGCGACGTAACGACGATCCACACTTACGCAGGCCATCCCAGTAACTTTATACTATTTTTGAGTCCCAAAGTCATGACGTGTAACAACGACCGTTCCATCAGCAGGCTGCGCTGCTGCAAGGCACCAATATCTCTTATTGTTTGGATCTCAGTCAGTGTTTTGAGTGTCCAGCAGCTATTTTTGTTTACTAAACTTTGTGATCCCCTTTCAGGTACTTTCTATTTATAATGGTTAACAAGTGACAAAATTAGTGTTCCGATGAGGCGGAAACGAAAAAGCAAAAGACAAGACATTTAGAAAGTGAAAAAACAGTGCAAATGAAATATTGTGCTGTACTGACATTATTATTTTTCTATTTTGGTTTCATTTTAACATGAATAATGTGCAAAACTAGCAAAAAAAACATGACAAAGCCCTGTTGAGCATTCACTCATGTTAATTATTTATATATCGTTATGGTTCATATAATAAAGTTGACTTACAATGAGGTTGTCGGAACAGAACCCCATTGTTAGTTGAGGTTCACCCGATTTACGATGAGGTTACGTTCCCCGAAACCCATCATAAGTCGAAAATATCGTAACTCGAAAATGCATTTAATACACTTAATACACACCTCTGCGTGACAGACTGGGAGATGCGGATCGCTGTCGCTCCCCAGCATCGCGAGAGAGTATCGCTCCGCATATCGCTTGCCGGGGAAAAAAATAAAATTCAAAATTTGAAGTACGGTTCCTACTGAATGTCTATCGCCAGCTCACCATCGTAAACTTGAGAAAATCACAAGTCGAACCATCGTAAATCGGGGACCACCTGTATTTGAATGTGAGTGTCATATGTGAACTGTGTCGTAAAATGACAGCGAATGTGTGATGTATATTTGGGGGACCTGTCTGTACATTCACATTTACATTCACATTTATTTATTTAGCAGACGCTTTTGTCCAAAGCGACTTCCAATGAACTCTATGTAGTGTTATCAGCCCACACACCTTATTCACCAGGGTGACTTACACTGCTAGATACCCTACTTACACTGGGTCACTCATCCATAGATCATAGCTGTACAAGGGTTTTTTTTTGGTGTCTATGTGTATGCGTGTCACCTCGCTGGAGTCCTCTTGCAGATTAACGACGGTGAGCGCGTCCTCCGAAGCCTGCCTCTTGGCCTCGGCCAGCGCTCGCTCCATCTTGGACCTCTCGGCCGAAATCATCTCGTGGGCTTTGCGTTCCGCCTCCGACACGGCCTTTTGCAGCTCCGACATGGCCTGTCTCTTCACCTCGTTCACAGCCTCCTCTGCACACAAGGGGAACACGTGTCAGGGACCGTACCCGGTCCTGGCAACCCTGTGCTTCCCATCCCATCATCCTTTATTGAGGCGCTCTAAGCTGTCGGCTTGTTTCATCCCAGCAAACAGATGTACGTCATCCAAGATTTAAAACATTCTGTCAGAAAGTCCTTAATAATTCATTAAAACAAGTCTGGTTACAATCATTTGCAGCCCTGACAACAGCAGCTGTCTCCAAACTTTGTTTGCAAACTTCCTCATTAGCCCAGTACTTGGGGTCTGTTCTCCTTTGGACCTTTTTTTCTCAATGAACAGAAGAAGAACTTGGAAAGGAGGGAACCGCTAATGACTCCCTTAGACGCCGTTCCAAACCGGAGCAGCATGGCGGGCCGTCCGTCGAGCCAAACACACTCCGCTCCACAAAAGCTCGGTGTGTCTGAACGAAGGCCGGGTCTGTGAGAACGGGCAGGTGTGGACGCCCTCGTACGGGGGCCTCGGGACAGACGCCCACTCGTACCCTCGGGACGACACACGCAGCCTCGCTGTCGAACTGCGCATTCACCCTGTTTGTCATTTATCTTTCTGCATCACGACAGGCTAGACGAGAATAAGCACGGACGTGGAAGCAATCATCTTTGACTCTTGAAGAAAAAAAAAAAAGAAAATCCCCTCTGGAAAAAAATTCTTTAAGCCAACGTGATAAATTTTAAAATTAATTTACATAGATGACATTTTTACTGCCGTCAGAGTTTCAGAGGGGTAATGCGATCCAATCCGTAAACATTTTGCAGCTCTCCTGGAACCAGAGGCCATTGAATAAATATCAGATGCAACCGCTGAAAGAGGGGCGGCAGGCTGAGGGAGCATTCGTAACTCCCACCCAACCACCGCAGAAAAAAATATTTTTACCACCCATTTACCTCTCCGCTTTCAGCCCTCCCTGGTCCACCAGTCCCCTTCTCACCCATGTTTTTTGGTTTTTGTGTTTGCACCATGGGCACTTTTGGCCGATGCCTCTTCGAGCTGCATCCATCCAGTCGGTTTATGTGCTCTGTTCAGTGCTGAAGCCTCCTGCCTGGAAGCCTCCCGCCACCCGCAGGCGTTACACTCGTAGGCACCTTGCTCACGTAAGTAAGAGTGGGCCGATCGCCTGGCGCTCACTCAGAGGAGCTGCCCCCCCACCCTCTGCCGCCTCTACCCTCCTCCCATCCATCCATCCATCCATCCATCCATCCATCCCTCACTGTGCCCTGCCTCTTCTCTCCTTAGTCCCTCCGACAGCCCCCTGGTTATCAGCTTTAAAGCAAGCTCCTCCGTAAGATTAGTCTGCAAATGTAATTAATTTTATCAAGGAGGCTCTGGAGCAGATGCTTGCGTAATTAACACTTAATGGAAAACACAGAGCCGCGATATTAATGTTTCAGTTCTGCGGGGATTTGCCAGGTTTAACTTTTTTTAGCGCCTCCCTCACTTTGCATCCAACCTCGGACTTTCAGACCATGAATGTACCTTTTTATTTAAGACAAGCTGGGGGAGGAGTACAGTGTAGGGCTGATGGGGTTGGCAACCAGACAGGGGTGCTGCTGCACTAGAAATTAGCCAATAAGATTCCAGACAGTGCAGTGGCAAAAATCTCTCCGATCAGACTACAGACAGGGCAGCTGTGTGAACTACCCAATCAGAGTCCAGACAGTGCAGGGCAGCTGTGTGAACTACCCAATCAGAGTCCAGACAGTGCAGGGCAGCTGTGTGAACTACCCAGTCAGAGTCCAGACAGTGCAGTGCCAAAAAAATATATCCAATCAGACTAAAGATCAGACAGTGCCAACTGATGACTAATAATTGATTTTAAAAAATTTTGTCTAACATAGTCCAGCAGACAGGTGGTGTTGAATAATGCTGTGTGGCCATCATTGATTGTAACTGTAACAATCAATCCAGCACAAGCACATGTTGGGGTGAACATGGGTGCAGTAACTTACCCTGCTTGTTTTGGAGGTGCTTTAGTGCTGGTGAGAGTGGCACACTTGTAGTACCTGCATGAAAAACAACTGCAATTAAAAGGGCACTGCTGCAGTGAAGATGCAGCAGGGCTCCTGCAGACAACAGCAGAATTCCCAGCAGGGACTGTTGAGGCACTGCGACTGGACTGTGATTGGACTGTGGCTAAACTGTCACTGGACTGTGATTGCACTGTGAGCAGTCACTGGACTGTGATTGGACTGTGACACACACTCGTATATACAGTACACACAAACCTTTACTGTTACTAGTTGAAGTATTTTATTGTTAGACTTTTTTGTTATTTTTGTCATTATTATTATTAGTAGTAGTAGTAGAAGGATTTCATTGTAGTATCTTTATTATTATTATTATTTTATTACTGTTTTATCATTATTAGTTTTTCAAAACAAAAAATAACATTTTGCATATGATTGTTCAATACTTTGGGTGTACATGTATACAAGCATTTGTCATGCCAATAAAGTACACTAAAATTGAAAATTTAAATTGAAACTGACTGAATTGTGACTGGATTAACAAATCTGTGACTGGACAGTGACTAAACCATAACTTTACTCTCACTGGACCATGACTGGACCATGACTGGACTGTGATTGGGCAGTGATGGTCATTGGCCTTCTGCTGGATTTTCACCGGACTGCATCAAAACACGATACAGGCTGTTAGTCCAGTCAAGGATGTTGGTGCACCTGATCCGTATCAGACTGCTGCTGTATCTGGCCTGGAGCTCTTCAACCACTTCATCTCTATGGCTTGTTACTTCTATATCAAAGAGAACATCATCTTATGGGACTTCTTACTTAAAGACACCCAAGTGTCCCACCTTGACTTGCTCTTGGGCCCCCTGTAGCAGAGTCCAGCTACACCTGCTTCCGACTTTCCCTACACTGCTGACAGCTGCACCCGGACACTGCATTTTCACAGCGGTTTTAACTGCGGTCGCTTTCCGTGGCAATGACAGATGGAGGCTGCTTACTATTAAAGACACACAGACATCCAGATTCTGCTCTTGCGTAACCACACTATGCTCGCCAGCACCATCTGCGCATCAGTACTCACCAGCCTTCCTCCAAATCTCTTCGGGCAGGTATCCGGATGGCGGTCTGTGCAGAAAGTCCCGGTGGATTTCTGGAGGAAGCAGGCAGAGAGACAGGGTTGCCCTCTTTCACACCCGATCCTGTGACCCTGCCAGGGCATGGCTGGACGTACTTTCTGCACCCCTGCAGGCGCTGACACACATACTGTACATGACATGTGCCGGGAGCTAAACACCCCGGTGTGCGCTGCGTGCTGAGGGTGCGTGTTTGTGGCCTGACCTTTGCAGGACAAATACCTATGATGCGTGTCGTGCTTCTGTTGGGATTGCTGGAGGAGGAGCTGTGAGGAGGAGCAGGAGGAGGCGGCGGCGGAGGAGGAAGGCGGTGGGCAGCACTCCCACCTTTTTTCATATCCTCAACGTCGCTGTAGCGGCGGATCCAGTGATTCATCTCCTCGCGGTCTGCCTCCTGGCATCGGCGCAGTACCGTCAGCGATCGCCGTGTCTTCTCCACCATGTCCATGATGCAATTCAGCAGCTGCACAGAGTGGGACAGGAGTGAGCAGGTAGGGGGTGAGAACATACCTTCTCCAGGAGCCCTCACTCCACCGCTCTCCTTATCTCCTTACTGGGTGGAAGGGCCCGCATGGCTGTGGATCCACTCAATCAAGCCTGTTTTTGTTTAATGCAATTATAAGCTTTACTATAAGCTGGACTGTGTGCTAAACCAGCCTGGTGACATGAGCCTGTAACTGGTTGAGTTTTCTTTATTTCCAAACACTTTTCATGAACCGTGAGTCCAATGCAGGGTTGTGGTGCTCCAGAGATTCTCCAGGAAGCATAGGATGTGAGGTAGGGTACATCCTGGAACACTACTCCATCGCAGGGCAACCACTCACTCTTGACAATTCGAGAGTCTTGTCACCTGAAGCATTTGTATTATATTAATGGCACCACTCCCTAGTATGTCAGTCTATTTCCCTCTGCAGGGGGTCTTAATATTGTAAGCAGAGATTGAGAGCAAAAAACGGGGCTAAAATCAGGGGAAAATGGGGATTTATGATGAAAACATAAAATGGTTGTTAGGACTGTGATTAAAACTAAAATAATGACAACTGGCGGAGGAACAGACTCTGGTGTTCATGGTAAAGATGTAGAAGTTTTTGAAACCTTCTGTCTCTTTGGAAACACCCAGATGGATCTGGGGTCAAATCAGTCAGGACTCCCATTAGAAGCACAGATGATGAGACTGAGGTTATTGTACTTTGAACATATCCTGCAAAGATTGGACTCTCTTCTAAACACTCCAATACTTGTTGGAAGGTTGGAGGAAGGCGAGGAAAACAAGCAGCGACCAAATGGACAAAACCCAACTTCGCCAACAATGGATGCATCCCTCATAACACTCAGGACACCAGTGGAGGACAGAAGGCTTTGGAGACACTCTGTTTAAGTGGTTGACATTAACTTGATGGCATTTAACAAAAACATGATCTCCTGCTCTGCATTTTGCACTGATGCTCAGGTTAGGAGTGCAAGGGGTCTGCATGGCTCCCCAAACAGGTCTGGAGTGGCTGTGCTGCTGGTGCCTTCTCCTCCCTGTTCCAACTCAACCAGTTTATTGGTGTCAATGAAGGATTTGGCCTGAAAGTGTATCACTGCTGGCCAAACTTCAACAGCTAACATTAACACACGGAGTGTAAGTGATCTCCCATCCCTTCTTCTTCCTCCACACCTCTCCTAGTCGGGTGCTCTCGCCGGCTCTCCCTTCCTCCCTCACCCTCGCTTCCCGTCTCTGTTTCTCTGTCCCACTCACTCTCTGAGCTCTGTTTGTTTTCCATCGAGTGTTTCTCACTTGGCTCTGGCCCAGAGGAGCCCGCCTGCTTTCCTCCCTGACTGCAGCCCTTGTGCTCAGCTGCTCGGCCCAGCTGGAGCCTTCTCTGCTCCATCTGTGGCCCTTTCTCCCTCTGTACGTGTGTGTGTGTGTGTGTGTGTGTGTGTGTGTGTGTGTGTGTGTGTGTGTGTGTGTGTGTGTGTGTGTGTGAGAGGGAGAGAGAAAAGAGAGAGACACAGCTCAGGAATCATGAAAGGTCAAGAACTGTGATAGGGTGGCACAGTGGATAACACTAGTGTCTCCCAGTGCCTGGATGGTGCGGTTGGACATGGGTTCGATGCCCGTTCAGACTATGGAGTTTGCATGTCCTCTCCATGTTCTCACCTCAGTTCCCTCCAGGTGGTCTGATGTCCTACCTTTCTCTAAAGACTTGTCTTTCAGGTGATTTGGTGATTGAATTGCCTGTATTGTGTGTGGGTGTCTGCGCATATCTGTGTCAAATTGCTTTAGTATAGATGGGTGGCCAACTTATTGTAGGCAGTTTGCTACCATGTTGGGGATTCCCAGCTGTGCTGTACAGATCTGTGAATGACTGAAGGGAATTTACTATAGTGTATCCGGTACTATAAATGACCTTGGATAAAGGTGTCAGATAAACAATAGTTAACAATCATTGTACATCAGTTTGGAAAAAAGTATGTGCTAGATGAATAACTGTAAACGCCCTTGTGTGAGGTCCGTCTGTGCAATGTGTGTGTCCCTCGTGCCCATACACTCAGCTGACCCTCAAGCAACACATACATTATCCAGGTGCTTCCACTCCTCTGCCCACTCCCGGTCCGTCAGGCGGTGATCAATTACTTCTTCCTGCCGTGTTCCATGCACTGCTGCAATAGAAAGATCCTGGTTAGACCCTTCCAGCTTCCAACAACTGACTGGAGAGTTGAACCCCGTGCTGCCTCCTGAACCAATAAGCAGATCCTGCTTACCTGTCTGCCGGTGGCGGTCACGAGCCTCTCGGTGCTCTGTCTGACGGTAGGCATCACGGTAGTGGTGGGCCAGAGCCATGTCCTCCAGGCGGTAGTGCTGGGGTCCGGGGGGAGTGGCATGCGCCAGGCCGTTGGGGGGGTGCGTGGGCAAGCCGTTGGGCGGAGGGTGGGCTGCCAGGCCGCTGCTGGGGCTGTAGCGGTGACTGGGGCTGACCGTACATGGTCGCTTGGCCAGGTGCTCCGCATGCAGGGTGTCCCTGTCTGCACCGCTCTCTTTGGTCCTACCAGGAAAGACCGAGGTTCGACCATGCTGACCAGGTCACGGAGGGATTCAGGAACTGGATTTGTGACCAGAATGGGAGGGGGGGGGGCAGGAGGACGGCTGCTGTTTGAAACCTGATTCAGCGCAGTGCATAAGTGATGGTATGAATGCTCCAAAGTGTACATGTTTACTTAAACAAGGTGAGCTGTGTCCAGGCAAATACACACGCTGCTCAAAGCCCAGCTCCAGTCTGAGTTTTGTTTTAAACCTGAATCACCATCTAGAATAAATCAATGGTGGAAACATACTGTGATCACAGCCACCGTCACTGTAGGTATGGAGCTGTGGAGCGAACCAGCAGCACCTGTGAGTTTACAGTATTATTATTATTATTATTATTATTATTATTATTATTTATCTGACACCTTTGTTTAAGGTGACTTGCAACGTGAGGTTTGTACACCACAGTACTTACAGTCATTTAAACCGGTAATTTCTACTGTGTCGGTTCAGATTAAGTATACAGTTCAAGGGTACACAGCAGGAGTGGGGTTTCGAACCCGTGTCCTGTGATTGGCTACAGTGCTTGGACTACTACTCTGCTCTCTGAGAGCATTATGCAGACAGTGTGAGTTCCATGGAGCACTTCATGGGTAGCGTGAAGCATGGTCGAACCCGAGACGCATCATCCAATGTGTCATCCATCCAGAGCAAATCAAAGCAGACGCCAGGGGACAGGCCTAACACCCCCGCAACCCCGCCCTTCCCCGGATTGGCAGATCACCATCTGGACACATCCCTGACATATGGCTGGCTGCGGGCGGGTGCAGCGTGGCACAGACTGAGAGCGGCTCTGCGGTTGCACAGCTCTCACGCTCCGTAAAGACGATTCAGAAGACAGAGGACTGAGGCACAGACTCCCTTTGGAAAGTGTACACTGATCCTGATGTAAAGTTCATTTTTTTATTTTATTTTTTATAGAGAAAAGTCTATCTGGATGCTACAGTAAATGGAAGTGGGGTAAAATGGCTGTTAGAATTCATGCCCAAATGATGCAGCCTTATGACCCTCATTGGCATATGGATATGGCTGCATGGGTGGGTGTGCATGAGTGAAGGTAATGTGGTTGAGCTGGCAGGTTAATGGAGGGTCTGAGATGATGGGCACCTGTCGGGGGTCCTCCTCTTGCCGTGCTCATTGATCTCCAGCAGAATCTCAGAGGAGTCCAGGGGCGAGCCGGCGTTGGCATCCAGCAGCAGCTGCTCGTGTTGGGCCAAGTACTGGGCAGGAGTCTGCTTGGCCATGCGAGCACAGTGCAACAGCTCCCTCTGCAGGAGGGGCAGGTTTGCCTGCAGGGGCAAAAGGTGGGGGAGGAAGCAGGGAAATGGAACACAATGAGTTAAAGGGGGTTACGGAAGAAATGGAGAGGAAAAGAGTCCAATGGGAGGGAGGAAGAGGGAAGGAGACAAAAAGGGAAATGGGACAGAGTAAATAGGTGAATATGGGGGCGGGGAAGGTGAGACAGAGGCAGAACAGAGGGTAGCAAAGAGAGGAAAGCATGGGGAAATGAACAGAAAGACAAATAGGAAGGAGAGCAGGAAAAAAGAAGTATGGTAATTAGGGAAAAAACAGGAAATGAGGTACAAAGTGGAAAAGAGGGGAATAGATGGAAAGGGAGGGAAGGAGGGAAATAGAAGAAAGAAATGGAGACAGAAGAGAAAGGGGAGGGAGGGAAAGAGACGGAAGCATTGAGACATGGAGAGAAATAATAAAACACGAATGAGGAAGAGAAAGAGAGGAAATCAGGAAAATGGAAGGAAATGGGAAGAGAGGGTGAGAAAGGGAAGAAGGGGAAAGAAGACAATGGAAAGTGAGGTGGAGGGAAAAGGACAATAGATTGACAGGTGCGTAATAATGGAGGCAAGAGGCAGAAAAGGAGGGAAGGAGAAACAGATGTGGAGACGGGACGGAGAGACGCGCGGTGTGAGACAACGCAGACACGGGATTCAGCCCACATTCCATCCCCGGGGGGCCTCTGCCCCGAACCTCCCACATCCACTTTGACGAAAGGCAGGCGTCGAGCATCGAGCGTGGGGGACACGTTTGCTGAGGCCCGCTGCAATCGTCTCGGGACGGTAAGAAATCCGTCTGTGCCGTCTGAACCGATTTCAAACAGAAAATGTGCTTCACGGATGATGGGCAGCAGCCTTCAAAGAGGAGCCTGCAGAGTGTGACCGACACGTGTCTGTACATCAGCAAGAGGCACTCATGTTTTTATGAGCTGTCTGCATGTACCGGTCTGCGCCAGTCCCAAATGCAGCTTCCACAGACCGCACCCATGACTGATAAACAGAGGGTTCTCCTTACAGAGGACTGTGTGTGTGTGTGTGTGTGTGTGTGTGTGTGTGTGTGTGCGTTCGAGTGAACACCAAAACCGGCTATAGTATGTCAGTTATCTATAATCAAAAGCGGGCCCAGCTCCCTGGATCACCTGATCTCTGGACCAACAACCATGTTGCCACGTTGTTTTTTCGGACATTTTTGCACATTTCATCTTTCGAACCAGCTTCTACTCAGTTCATTGCGTCCATGGCACAGGACTGAGGTGTGACACGACAACGGGCTCGGACAGCAGGACAGCGGTCAGCCGCCGCCACGCACCAATATCCGTCAGTGTCTTCTGCTCCCACGTGACACCCCCTTCCCTCCCGCAGGAACTCGGAACAATACCGCGGCCAGATTCAGAGCTCGGCGAAAGTGCCAGTGTTTCTGCAGAAGTGCGAACAACTACCAAATGGATGTTGAAATGCAAATTACCTCCCTGCTGGGGATCTTCACAGTGAGATCCACATGGATGGGCAAATACAAAACACAAAAGCACGGTGGTGATCAGTCTGCAGTTCACTAGCGAGGCTGATTCCCAGCAAGGAGGTGTGCGCGCGGGTAAGAGTGTGTCCGGTGGGGTGTAAGATCTCGACTCAGGAGAAGGGCAGTATGGGGCGTCACCCACTTACCTTGAGGAAAGGAATAACAAAGGGTCGAAGGGGGAAGTTTGTCGCCTCATGGAGCTTGGAGTGAAACTCCTCGATAGTCAGGGTGGAATTCTGGGATGGAGACATGGAGAGACATCAAGGGAGGACAGATACAAAGAAGGAAATATACAGACACCTATGTTAATTGGAGCAGGTATTCACAATGCATGCTTAATTGGTTGGGGGGTTACTACAGAGGAGGAGATCCACTGATGAGTCTGAACCTATGAGCATCATCTTATCATCCGGTTGGTCATCATCTTGGATACTCCCAGCAGAGAAGGGACAGGGGATGGTAGGCCAGAGGGAGGACTCACCACCAGGCCCAGCACCAGGCTACGTACTCTCTCCCCGATCTCGGGGGAGATGTCATTGCCAAACTGCTGCAGCGTCGTGAGGAAGCGCTTGAGCTTGCAGAGTTGCCGGGCGCCGCAGGCAGGGGGCAACTGTTGAGTGGGCAATGAGGCCGTGGAGGACATGGCGGGCCCGTTGCTAAAGCCATTGGGCGTGGAGGGGGCCCCGTTGAGTGCCGTCGGCGAATGGCCACTCCCATTTAGCACTGTGAGGACAGGTAAAGGTGAGTGGGTGGGTTGAGTAATGAACCGACCTGCTCAGCTGACGGTTGATCCAAAGTCCCCCCGGGGTGGATGGTGTAACATACAACGTGCTAGGTGGCTGTAAGCAAACTGGAGCTGACATCCCTTCTGGGAACCCCCCTCAACCCCCCAGCCGTTGCCAATCCATCTCTCCCCACCTCTCCGCCACTCACTGGAGCACAACTATGTGAGGAACTTGTTAAAGGGATGTCAAAAATAGACCGTGTTACTTTTATTCCAATAGCAGGTGTGTTACTAATTTAGACGGTGCACATGTCCACCAGCTGAAAGTGGCTTTTGCAGCGCTCAGGTTGAGACCCCCCGACACCCGCACGCACACACCCAACCCCTGTCACACCCAAACAGGCTTCCTCGCAAGAGTGACTCCAGAATTATTTACTTCTCCCTTTCCACCCCAAAGTTTCTGTATCAAATCAGAAGCGAAACACAACATGAAACCCATTAAATGACACCTTACAGTTGACATTAAATTTTGTGCATTTCAGTCATTTTTTTATGTTGCAGCATCCGTAGGATACCATATTAATAAAGCATCCATTAAGGACACACGTGCCTCACTTCTTAAAAGGCAGGATTTTCTTGGCCGAATCCTTCATGTAAGTGTTTGTAGTTCAGGACAGATTAGCGCATGTGTGTCTCTTCCCATGTGTGTCATATCACATGTGACCTGTGCTGATGCACGTTCATGGACTGCCACGCCAACATGCACACATGTGAGGCAACCATGTGATAACACTTGTGTTCTGGTTCTGGGGTACAGAGCATCCCGCATATGCCTCCAACACAACAGGTGAAACAACACAACTGCACTGGCTATATAGAGAATAACGCGGTACGAGCCCTGCCCCTCGGGAGCAGGGCAGTAGATCTGCACAGGGACAAACTGGACTGGCATAGACCTGCACCTGGAGCTATAGACAACCCCACACACAAACACACACACGAGTCTGCAGGCTTAGTTTATGGTAAAGCCAGCGAATGAAACATTCCAGCACTTCACTCTGAGTAGAGAATTTGGCTTCAACCACAGGTTGGACTTTGCAGTCAGAAAAAAAGTCCATGAGGAGTATGTTTCAGATGCATGTTCTCCAGGCCATTAAGGTGCCTGAAAAATGCTACTTATTTGAAAATAAACACAATGGTATATAGCAAACATCAACATCGGTGATGTGCAGATCAGTGTATTTTACCCAAAAATTCAGTAATGTGGATTTACTTGTGGTGGGTGTGAATGAGGCGTTGCGATTGGCTGCCTGGCTCACTGCAGGGGGCGGTGGCGGCATGGTGGGTGGAGTTGATCTGGGCTGGGTCTTCACATCGGCAGGTGAATCTGGCATCGTTCCCACCTTCTGTCCGGCGCTACCTGCAGGGAAGGTGAGACCTTGTGAGAACACAAAAGTGTCAAGCAAAATCACGCGCTGCTGTGACCTCGACTTCGGGGTCCGAACAGTCAGCTTTCTACTGCAAAACTGGCCTCAGTTTGGTCGCGATGTGGTTGCGGTCAGCATTTACGGTCACGTACTGGGCCATTTGTTTTATCGTAGGAGTGACAGATAATAACGCAATGGTTCCTTCTACTGATCTAGAATCTGGCACCCCAGCCCCTGCCCTGGATGTTCTCTTGTTGTTCCCCTGTTCTTCAGACAGTTGCGTAATGGTCTGGGACAAGTGCAGCTGGTTGCGCTCCTGTCCATCATGGCTGTCCAACTGCGGGCACTCGAGAGGGGACCAAACAAGGTAAGCCTCCCTGCAGGGCATGATCAGGAGGTCCCATGTCCCTCCCAGAAGTGCACCGGGACACCCGTAACACTGCCCACAGCCTTGTTCCCCCGCTTCCATCCTCACAGTGTTAGTGTCATTTTATCCGCAGGCATTCTTGATAGCTTTCTTTTGTGCTCACAGCACTTTACAAAACCGTTGGAAACGTGCCTTGGGGTACCTCCTGATGCCTGCTTTATAGGACTGGGGACAGTAATAATCTCAGAACAAAGCCACACACACACATTGGTGCAGATATTAATGTGCAGAGTTTACCACTGGGCACACGATCTCTTGCACAATTTATGTAGCAGAGCCCTACAGAAGCCATTCAGGTAAAGAACGTTTCTTAAGCACCGACTGCAGTTCTCTGGAGATCTACACGGGTTTTGCAAGCCTTAGTCGTACAGTGTTGCAGTCCTCCTCCCTGCAGGGGGCATCTCACGGACACAGCCAGCCTCCCCATGAAGATGGCAACATAAACCAGCAGCAGGGACGCAGTCCCCATATGGTAATGGACAGAGGGTTAGTGCCACTTTTACACACGGGGTATGAAAATAACTAACGGAACAGGTTTCCAGCCAAGCCCTGGGTAGTAGAGAAGGCAGTAACTGGAGGTGTGGCTTACAGCGATGGGAGTGATAACAGGGCTACAGGGGTTGCAGAGCCGGGTGGGGATAAAGGGGCTACCATGGCTTGGGCAGGACGTTCAGATGTCGAAAGGCAGTTCAGGCACTACAGTCACTGGAACGTTGCGGACAAAGCGGTCCTCGCTGGGACCGGCCACCAAAGCCATGATGGCACATGGCCAACCCAACGTTGGCCCCTGGGCTCCGCTACTGTGTCCGCTCTTCGGACAGCACTTTTTATCTTCGAAGGAAGAAAAACAGCGTTCGCCGCAGCAATGCAGGAAACCTGAACTGCAGAATTTATCACGCTGTGTCACACAAAATGCATTTCCGTTGGGTAAATCAACTCCGGCCCACTTCTGACAAATAGCAAATAAAAGTCTTATAGTTGGGTGGGCGCCCCCGGCGCCCCCCCACCATTAGTGAGCAGGGTCTCCAGCGTAGAGCTTCGTGTTTATGACCTTCTCGGCATTCCGGTTCTTGTGTGGTCCTCAAAGTAAGGAACTCATGGAAGAACATGATGGAGGACTTCATGTACAGAGCACCAGATTCCACATATGGTCACACAACCACCGTACGCGACAGTCTTTAAACAAGTGCCAGCTCCGGACTTCGGCTAGTCAACTGGAGAGCGAAAGGGGCAACGAACAGATCTATACTTCAGTCCATGTCATCTGAGCAGCAGAGTGGCCCACAGGTAGACAGTGCCAGACCACCCGTGCGGGATAAGCATCCAGAACCTTGTTGGTCTATTGCAAAGCAAATTCACCAGGTCTGAACCTGAACCCCAACCACCTGGAGCAAAGCAGAGCCCTTGGACAAAAGGAGACTCATTGGGATTATGACTGGCTGGATGGGAGAGTCTCTGCTCTGATAACCTGGAGGTCGCTGTGAGAGTCCTGAGCCTCCCCTGTAGCGGCCCTGGGAGCGTCGTGGACGCCGTACCTCTGAGATCGAGGGAGGATGTACCAGCAAGGGGCCAGGGATTACGGACAGATGTTTAATCGCTGAAGCTAAAGGATGGGGGGTTGCGGAAACGATTCTAATGCCACCCCATGTCTGCCACTGCTGTGCACCATCTGGAGCCATCTGCATACACTTTGTGCCCCAGGGGGGAGGTCAGTGTTGGCGTGGGGGGACTTCAGGGAGGAGTGGACAGACACAACTGTGAGAATGAACAGGAGGGAGGAGATGAACGACTAGCGGTTAGAAGACAGCAGCTGCCTTCACAGGCTCTCTCACCTAAGCACCTCTTAAAGATCGAGCACGGAGGAATTCCTCCAAACTCTGAAGTGTGCAAACAGTCTCGTTCAAGTCCTTTGGGTTGTGACCTGTTCAGTTCATGGTTCTCCTGCTCCTTCTCCCCCTGCATGACAACAGCTCCATCTGTTCACTCCTCCACCGCCTGTTCTCCCAGTCCACAATGCACCCTCCCAAGAAAGTCTAGGGGTCGTTTGCACTCCCTCTCCCTTTCCCCTGACCCCCCAGACCTGCCCTTGCCTTCAGTCTTTCTTCTCTTTTGCCACACTCTGATCTCACCCCCGCTCCCCCCTCTTTGTAATTCCCCCAGTCTCCAGGAATGCTGTTGTTTTCAATCTCTCCCAGCTGTTCTGGCCTGGTGCCCGGCCGCCAGCCGGCCCACATCTGGTCCCCATCAGCCTGCGGAGGAGGCCGTGCAAACAGAGGCCTTGCATCGAAACATGGGGATTAGCAACCCTCCACATCCCCGCCCCGCCATCCCAGTTCCGGCCCCTCCCCTTACTGTATCTGTCCCGTACCCGACCCACCCACTGCCTATGGTGCACGAAGGGGGTTGGGGTCCTGCTAATGGGATGTGCTCTTTAAAGCCCCTCCCCTCAGCCTCTGATTTTCCAAAGGTGAGTACTGTTTGATTTTTTTCACCAGGAACCAAGATTTTTTCAAAACTGGGAACAAGACCACCCTTTTAGTTCTCACTTTCTGATGGAAAAGAATCCAACCTTGCTGTTCACAGTTTCACATCAGCGTTGTGGTGCACAAGTTCACCCATCTGACCTATTGCCCCCTTCCGCCTCTTCTGAGGGGACAACCATCTATGAAACTGCCATTAGACACCAGACCACATTTTAAAACTGCTGAGCCTTTAAGTTCAGGGTCGGGTGAACTGTGTGTTTGAAAGTTCCCTAGGCCCCTCTGAATCCGTCCTCGCCCCCCCATGTCTCACTGTCGGAGGGACCTGCAAAAGTGAGTGTGGGAGTTCTGGAGTTTTGCGTGTGATTCCGGGTATGACAACGGGAAATTCTGATCCCGCCGGGCCAGGGCCGACTGCAAGCGCAAAAAATGAGACGATTCTGTTGCTTTTGCCTCCAGCTGTGTACGAGCTTACTGGTTGGCTGCCAGGCAGCAGGAGTGCGCTGCCCTGCAGGTGTGAAGAAGGACACCACGTTGACATTCTGTCTCAGGCCTAAAAAAATGTAACTGCTGGTCAAGATTAACATAGCACATCTGGACAATGAATCAGTGCACTGAAAGACACAGTCCAAAAAAAAAAAAAAAAAAAACACAACATTGAGTAGTTTGCCAAATTCAGTTCTGTCCCTCCATGTGTCTAAGCCACCCTGGTGACTACGCCACCACTGCTGTCACTGCAGGGAGCACCCACGGTGGTTTCCAGCATCCAGTGCCCATCTGCCTCCATTCCCGAGAGGGTGTTGGCAGCTAAGTGGTTACATTTCATATATTATTACTTAAAAGAGAAGGGAGGGAGAGAAGAGAGCTTCCTTTTCAGATTCTCCCAGTGGCAGCTAATGAAATCCAGATGTTCCAGAAAGCTGTTCCTCTTGCTTGCCCTTTCCCTTTCTTGCTCTCACTCTCTGGCTCCCAAACCCTGAACCATTCCTAAATAAAGGAAAGTATTTGTGACATTCTGCCATGGCAGGCAGTGCCAAGAACAACTCTCCGGCTCGGCCTGTTGACAGAGCGTTCGGACGGCACCGAGCGCTGGCACCCGTTGGGGGACATGTGCCACGCGTGCACGCGCACACACACACACACACACACACACACACACACACACACACACACACAGAGCTCTGTTCCGCGGTCATGTCTTTGTTCTTTCCAACTTCTAGGGGACTTTCTGGATTACTAAAAACCAGACTCAAAAACGGAAGCAAAACTCAAGTTACAGAGCTGCACTTGCGATGGTGGGTCGGTGCTCAGCGATGCCCGGCAGTTGACGTCTCTCTCCGATGTTTGGCAACTCTGCCCTTCGGTGATGTACTGAGTCAGCGAGGGAACACGGACATCGGTGGTAGCTCCCGCGACGAGCTCACACCTGAGCAGCGATAACTTCCCCGGCCGCCACCTGGGATATGGCAGCACCGCGGGTGTGAGCCATCACTGGCGCAGCTGTTCCAGCCCGATGGGGGAGGGGAGGGGGGTGCCAAGCGAGACGGAGACAGGAAGAAAGATAAAGCGAGCACAACGTGGCAGGAGACAGGGACCTCAAACACCACCAGCACTCTCAGGGGGCAGACAAAATTCGATTCTAATAAGGTTAGAAAAAGCGGCCGCGGCGGAGTGTGTACTTTCTTTGCTCCAATGGGAATGAAGTCATGGCTCCAAAGTAACAACTGCTGCACTTCGCATGACATCATTGCCGCCCCAGTGGAGCTGCGGACAGTAATTTTGCCCAGAAGCGGGGGCGACTGCGGCCCCCCGTCCCCAGGCACCCAGGCGGCGGAGCCAGAGGAACATCGGTCCCCGGCTGGAGCCTATTTACCACAAGCGCTCACACACAAATAACGCTCCCTATCAAAACACCTGCAGCTCCACCGAAAGCCAATTAGCTCATCAAGCTTTTAATTACTCTGTTAATTGCACACAGGCAGCATGAGAGGCGGGCCGGGAATAAGGAGAGGGGACCCTCCCGGGGACTCACCTCCAGCATCCTGACAAACAAAGAGGAACCCAATTGCTGCCACTCTGCTCCAGCAGCAACAAGAACAAGAGGGAGTGGGGGGCCATTGGAGGGATGGGTACAGAACCCATGTGCACCTACAGGTTGCCACAACTAGCCTGATTAAAGAGCCATTCAAATAATTGTGCTCTCTTAAGGGAGAAGAATGGGGCGAGCAAGCGGCCTGTGCACGTGAAGAGAACCTGCTGAGAAGCACTGTGTTTATTTTCCCTGGGTTTTATTTACTTTGTTTGGCATACAGCGTGCTCCCCTGTCTTGCTCTCCCTCCCTCTAGTCCTGCTTCCTGTCACTGAGATGCTCCTCTGCCTCCTGGAAGCACAGCGGCGAGGAGGGTATCCAGGAAGCAACACCGTGGCCAGGGTTTCCTGTGTGGCAGGTGTGCGTTGGGTCCGGACAGCTGCCGCCCTCCTGGCTCACCTGGTCTCCCGGTACAGTGCCACGCTCTGCTTGTTTGCTCGACCTACCCTCAGAGAGCCCCTATGTCTTTTTATGCTGCTCTTGTCAGGATACACATGGTGAGAGGGGCAACGCTCAAAGTGAGGGGCATGGCAGAATGAAGGCGTCTCAGTCCAACATCCCTCATCACACCCCCCCCCCATCTGATGCACTCTTTACACCCAGGCGGTCTGGTGTGCTCTTAACCCTATCTGCTGGGGTTTGATCCCTTCCGGTAACTTTCCCCAGCTTCATTTCCAATGAGCTACCGTGTGGTTTGGGCCTCTTTCTGACAGCAGCTATCCTCTCGCTGCATGGGGAACCTGGACATGGGGGGTGGCGTTGTTCAGGAAGCACACTGATGGCAGTGCGAGTGGGGTCATGTGACAAGTTAAACAGAAGCTCGACAGGTTCCTCCCGCAGCACTCCGTTTAGCTCGGAGCCGCCGACAACCGCTGAAGAAATAAATAATGGAATCGGCCTGCGGGACGTCGCTATGACGCCAACCGGCCGCCGTTGGTACCCTGGCTATTTTCTCCTCTAAAAAGGCTCGGAATTAGCAGTCCCAAACATAGGCTTATGATTGGCAGCGTAATTTGTGCAGATGACGGGGGCCGACTGAGGCGAACCAGCACCATTAACACTGGGGGTTTGCCGGTCCGCGGTGGAGACTGAACAGGTTGCTGGGGAATAAATGATAAGGATGTTTCAACCTGCCTGTGTGAGACTGTCATGGCTCCTGGAGTGTGAAGCCATGTCTTGCCGTTCGTACCCTGCACCTCACTGCTCTGAAGCGCTCTGCTCCCTCCTTCTGCCATGCCTGTCTGCGGCTCTCCCTCCCTGCGTCATTCTGACTCATCCAGGCCCACAAAAACCAAGTCAGTATTTTTCTTTTCGCAAATATTTCCTCTGAAATCGCTGTCCAAGTGTCTCCCTCACAGTTTATAGTGTGACACACAGTTAAGGACTTAGATGAAGTCCATTTTTAGTGTCCACCTCACAGCGGTGCAGTCTGGACACCCACATCTGACTTGCCCTATAGGAAAAGTGCATAGGTTTCCAATGTTCCCAAATGTCCTTTTATTTGTAAGTCACATCCAACGGTCCTTTTTTGTCTGGTCAAGAACCGGCGGACGCAGGACAGGATGGACTGTCACAAAGACACTTCGACAGAGGAAGGGTCATCTTTTCATCTGAACAGGATCTGTTTGAAACATGTGAGGAGACCCATGAGAACATGGGGAGAACGCGCAGTCCCCACGCAAGCCGATCTGCGGCTGCATTCGAACCAACAACCCAATACCCCTTTCCTTATATAACTTATAAAATTTATAGCAGTTCCTTTCCAAAGTAAAAATCCCAGCCATGTTGCGGTAATTTTGAGACGCTTTCTTTCAGGCAGAGTATAAAGCAGACCTGAAAAACAGAAAGGAGCCACATGGCACTGAAACTCAGTTTAAAAAGGACACCGAGTGTTTGCGTTTCTGTTCCTGTGAGATAACGAACGGCGCTTAATTTCACAAACCTGCCCAAAGACAGGATCCTCGCACAGCTGCTCGCTTCCTCCCACTTTCCCGCAGATCATTCCGCATGCTTTTAGACCAGGTACGAGGAAGAGTGCTGCGCTTAGTTATTTCAGGTTTGTGCCATAAAGTCAGCAGCCGACGTCTGCAGATCCTCTCTTGCTGTGGCATCCCAATGGTCAAGGAAGCCGCCATCATCTTTACACATAAACTCCTCCTCAGTTTCTTAGCCAACACTTTTATTCACTTACAGAGCTGGGCAGCATTTCAAGTTAGGAACTATGCTCTAGGATGGTGCAGCAGGCCAAGGCTGGGACTTGAACCAACAACCTTAGGAGTGCTGGACAGTGATTGTGTGTTTGGCCTAATGCTTATTGTACCTTCCACCTTGGCCTGGTGTCCATTGGAAGGCTCACCCCTGCTGCCAGATGTGGTTGTTGAGCTCCTCGTTGGGACACCTTTTGGACAAAGTAGAGGAGGTGGGATGGTGGTGAGTTTGCTGAAAACACCACATGTCTGAGTGTGAAGGTTAGTGGACATTTATGTCTTGTGTTGGGTTGACACCTGGGTGTGGCCAGGGCTTTGTTTTAATACTTCCCTCCTGAAAATCTGTCTCCACAAACTCTAAACACATCTGTGTTCGCGTGGTAACACCTACATCAGCAGGTCTACACCAGCTCCTGACCTTATACTCAGAGTACCATGGTAACATGGTGATGAAAAGTTCTCCTGCCCCACAGACCCCAGTAGCGGGTCTCACTGAAAACCAAAGACACAGTGGCTACTTGTACAAATAGGGGGATGTGACCGTATGTTGCGTCATATCCAAGCCCGTGTAGCTGGGGGGGGAATTCATTTTGGCTTCTGCTTGACTTATTTGGAAACCAAGCTTGAAATCAACAACTCATTTTGGTTATTTCTCTGTTCCTGCTGCGAAATTTACCCCCTAGTCCCCGACCGTAATGTACGGTAATGTTACAAAGCCAGGTGCATCGTGTTTGATTTTTACTCATATTCTGTGACGGAAGGCCTGACTCCCATGCTGGACAAAGAGTGTTTTTAATATTTTTATAGAGCTGGGTTCACGTGAAACTGACACGCTTTCCATTATTCATGTGTCGTCATTGTTGGACGGATCTATAAATAGGCTGACATACAGCTACACGCGGTTCGAGACACGCAGATGGTGGAGGTGAGCAGGAGAGAACAGCTGGCTCTTGACTCTGTGAACGCCTGTGTCTTTGTGTGTGTCGTCCCGGCAGAAGGGTGCTGTGGCTTTAAGCGCACCCAGGTCTGCCGCGTAGGCCGAGCACGTCTCAGCTCCTTCGCTGCTGCTGGCCATGTGTTTCTCATTTGGCCAGATGTTTGGAGACCAGCTAACATCTACACCCCCAGCACACAAACACACACCGCCTCCCCGGCAAGGGGAGCTGACCATGTCACGGTAACGTCAAACACATGTGCAGGAAACTGAAGCCTCCGCACTCCAGCAGTTAGTGGAGGGATCGCGGAGTACATAGAGACACGAACGGGCACTCAAACAGAATTCAGCATGGGTCTGATCAGCCGGTCATCCTGTGATTGAACCGGAAGGTTCTGCACTTAATTCCTTCAAGACAACACTACCGTCCTGGTAACTGATCAAAGACATACGCTTGGGTCGTGTCCCTGAGGCCAGTTGAGTGTCAGAAGTGAATTTAAAAATGCAATCAACTTCAAAAGCATGCCGTAGGATTACCATAGTACGTATATCCATCCATCCATCCATCCATCTATCCATCCATCCAGCTTCAGTAACTGTTTATTCAGTTCAGGGACGTGGTGCTCCAGAGTCTATCCTGGAGGCACAGGGTGTGATGTAGGTACACCCCGAACAGAAAGCCAGTCCATCATAGGTCAAACATACACACTCATTCACTCACATGCGCACACATACAAAGGGCAGTTTACAGTTACCAGTGATTCATGTGTTTACCATGTCCTACCATAGTACAATGAATACAATAATGAAACACACTTTTGCCAAGAAACTGACCACCATGGACAGTCATTCCCTGCCTGTATCTGGAAGTGATTCAGTCAGGGCTCTCTGATGGCCTGCTATCCTTTATATCTCTCACACACACGCACACACACATATGTCCCATTCCCTAATCATAGGGATTTTTCTGAGGTTACATATTGTCCTTAGCTTGGCTTTTCAGTTCTTCTCACATAAACAAAATGGGCTGCAACTCTCCTTGGACATCCCCCCCCCAATCCCCCAGCCCCGCAAAAAATCATTTTCTCTGTCTGAAATGAATTTCCTCACACCGGGAATTTAACTGGAATCTGAGTGCTTTCTTTGGCTGCTAATGTTGCGATAATCTGGACACCCGCGGCTCTTATTAAGGCCCACACAAATAAACAAATGGAACAGCGGGGGTGCTGGAGACCCTCGGCGCTGAGGGTGAGCCGTCCACGCGACGCGTCTCTGGGCGGGGCATTGTGCATAATTGCTCAGCGGCGTTAACGTGCCGTGGTGTGTTAGGAATTAGGTTCACTTGGTAATCTGCCAGGGGGTGCGGTGGCGCAGCAGGTTTGGCCGGGTCCTGCTGTCTGGCAGGTCTGGGATTCGCGTCCCGCTTGGGGTGCCTTGCGACAAACTGGCGGCCCGCCCTGGGTGTGTCCCCTCCCTCTCTGGCCTTGCACCCTGTATTGCTGGGTTAGGCTCTGGTTTGCTGCAACCCCCCTTGGGACAAGCGGTTTCAGCCACTGTGTGTGTTAGTGAACAGAACCCTTGGACCAGTGCTGGCAATGTCACAGGGTGTGTCGGTCATAAAGCAAGGACACAAACACACTCACATGCAGGGACAGAAAGTCTCAAAAAGACCAAGTTTCAGACTTAGCAGCACATGTCAACAGGTCACTATCATCCTATAGTGACAATGACCTATGTGTCTGACTTTTGAGCTGAACTGACCTAACGTGTAGCATGTATTTCACATGTTGGGAACACCCATATGTGGTTAAAGCCCAAGGAAGCCCCCAGATCACTGAGGAAGTGTCACATCTCTATTCCTGCTTCCCCCCCATGTACATTACACCTGTGCTTCAACCTATTTACTGCAATAAAACAACAAAGTGATGGGACCCCCAAGCTGTTGGGACCCAGATAAGGGTCCGGCTAGGAACAAGACCATGGCAGCATCTCAGCTCCTGGTGGAAGAAAGTTCCCTATCCTCACTCTCTTACTCCTGGTGAAGACCACCACTGTCATGGCTCCTGCTGGGGGTCACCCCACACAGGCCAGTACCCAACTGGGGATACACCTGTCCTACAAACCTACTAGCCTGTGTTACTGTAGTAACTGTAGTAATCCCCACATTTGTACTACTTAGACCACTGTTCATTACTTATACCACTACTACAACTGATATTAGTATTCCCTGTCATACAGACACATCTCTTTACTACTGCAGCAATTATCCCACCCCCTTCTGTAGTACCCTCGATCGAGGTACTTGCTATGAAATAATACCGTAAAAATGACCCGGCTGTATAAATAGGTAAATCACTGTAAGCAGCTTAACGTACAATAGAAACCCAAGAAACTGTAAGTTGCTTTTGAAAAAAAAGTGTCAGTTAAATGAATAAAATCATAATAAATAATTACCATATTGCAAACATATTTCACTCTTCATTACTGTAGTAATTGCCACAATTATAGTACTTATGCTGTTTTTCACTGCCATACCCCTCTATCTCTGTTCTAGTCTTACTACTATTTACTGTCATACAGATACTGCACTCCTTGTTACTGCAAAAATCACATTTTTCCCACATTTCACTACTGTTCACTATCTTACAGACCAATCACTGCATTGCTCTTGTAATTACCATATTACACTACTCTTCCCTGTGATGTTAATGTAACACTGTACCATTCTATCAATTACCACTTCTATACTACTGATGCTACTATTCACTGCCAAACTCCCATATACCTTTAAATTTACCTTTATCCATCTATCAGACCCTTTTATCTTCCACTGCTGTAGAAATGACCATATTCTTTCTAGTTTACCGTCACATAGATATTACTGCTTTGTTACTGTAAAAGCTGCCACATGTATAGTACTTAGACTGCCATTCACTGTCATACCCCATATCTGTGCATTCCTGTAATAATACTGCATTCTTACTACTGTTTACTATCTCATAGATACATCCCTTTTTGTTACTGTAGTATTACCATGATTCTACTAGTGCTCACTATGATACAGACACCAGTGTACTGCTGCCATAATTACATTATACTGGCCTTCAATGCCATGTATTCATAACTGTACTGCTGTGTTATCACATTTGAACTACTCTCCACTTCCCTACGGTCACATAACCCTATTTGTGCAGAAAATACTGCGCTGATACATCTCTTTACTGTCAAAGGGAGGCATCACTTTGCGTTGCTGAAGTGACCTGTACATGCACACCACTCTTCGCTGTCACAGGGACGTATCGCTCCATATTCCCGTGGTAATCTCCCCATTTATACCATGCTGTCGTGCTGTGAGTTATCTCCACATGCAACCCATACCCATGTCAGCCTGGAGTATCAGTCTGGGTTCTGGAATAATCCTCAGACATGCACACGCTGTGTTTCGCTGCTATAAATAAGCAGTGGAACATGTACATTACCTCGCTGTGTCACAGGAACCGTGCGGTGTGTTTTGGACCACAATAACGGTGCGCGGCTCAGCGGTGCCGTGATATACAGCAAACGCAGGACACGGATTCACGTCAATCACCGTTAATCCGTAGCGTTCATTGAATGTACAGCAGCATTAACAAAGCAATAGGAAACATCATTTAAAATATAATCTAACGTCTCTCGGATGACAGATCTGGATACTCGGCAGCCCTGGGTGGAAACGTGACTCCTGCATGTTGAAGTTTTTGGCTGTTTGAGGGTTTGTCTGTCATGTCCTACATGCTGTCATCGCCACGGTCGCTGCAATCGCCATGCTGGGGAATGTGCTCGCAACACCACAGGGGTGTGTGCCACTGAGCGCCCACAGGACCACTCCCAGTGGGCCCCTCAGGGTCACACTCTTGGCCACAATGGCGCCATGCTCCTGATGACAGTCCCACCACTTCACACACACCTCTGGGTTGAGCAAAGCACTCCTGTTCAGAAGCCACAGCAACTGCAGATATTAACGCAGACTGAGGACACACTGTGAGTGCACACCAAAGGGGTGTCCTGAAACACAAGGGACACGCTAAACAGTGGGACGTGGGCTGGAGAGGGCTGGAGAAGGCTGGTGAGGAATGGTGGGGAACAGTATGGCCCTGAATGGACTGTAATGGACAGTACACACCAGTGTCCAACAGTCCATACCAATCTACGCCAGCATCCAAAATGTCCACACCAGTGTCTAAAAGTCCACACCAATTTATACCCGTCCCTAACAGCTCATACCAATCCATATCAGTGTCCAACAGTCCACACCTGTATACCACTCAGGTCCATACCAGTTCCCAGTAGTGTAGACACACTGGTGAGCACTGGCACCACTAAGATCAGCAGGCATTTGTGGTAACGGTGCCTTTGTGAATCATTGTACACTTTTTTTACCTTTAGACCTCCCATCAATTGTGGTGACTATTATCTGACCATTTAATTATTTAGCTGATGTTTACCAGGGCAACTGAATAATTCATCACCGCACAGTCCTACAGCGAATATATTATGAATGTTTCACAGCTGTAAATGTGACCACAGGGTTAGCGATGGTAACTTGGACATTTTTTAAGGTACTTATACCAGGTTAGTGTTAATGGCCTGGTATTGTAAGATGATAGGATTTGATGACGTTTTCATGGGCCAGCAGATGGCATAATGGTTAGAGCCACAGCTTTACACTTGACAGACCTAGTTTTGAATCCCACCTCCTGCTGTAGAACCCTTAATCAAGGTATTTACCCTGAATTAATATAGTAAAAACACCCCAGCGAGGCCCCTTCGCTCATCTACTTCTGCTCGCTTGGTGGTCCCATGCATGAAAAGCAAAGCTCGGAGGTTCTCGGTTCTGGGTCCGTTGTGGTGGAATGACCTTCCCCTATCACTCAGAACTGCGAAAACTCTGTCTGTTTTCACCTTTTCCAGATCCACTTTGTCCAAGATCTCTTCGGGTCATCTATGGTGTAACTGTTCACACATCGTAACTCCAGAATCATCCCCAGATACAACCTTTATTCAGCCATTACTCTGGTATTGTACTGCTCATTTATGTATCTTATAATATTTAATTAAAAAAAAAATTGGTGTGGGTATCGGGATTTGTCTATCCTGTGTCTTATGCACCACTTGAACGATGAACCTCGGTGCAGCAAGTGGTAGGGAACAAACTAGGTTTGCTTGAGACTTTCATGTCTGCAGCTATATCTGCTTCTCTTAATGCAATGCATAAATTGTACTTTTGCTGAGATGTACATCACTTTGGACAAAAGCGTCTGCTAAATGAATAAATGTAAATGTAGTAAAAATTGCTGTACAAATGGGTAAATCACTGTAAACAGTGGCTAAGCTTTGTAAATTTCTTTTTAGGGAAGCTAAACGAATTAATAAATACAATAAATACTATGTGTTCGGCTGCCCTCATCAGGTGCGAGGGGTCCTCTAGATCACATCACTACCGATGTCCCGTCAGGACATCTTCCTCCCGATGACCTGAGAGCCCCTCACTGTCAGACCAACTGGACCGAAAACTGACCGACCAAACCCAGACAAAGGAAAAAATATTGACCTTCAATAAAAAAACAGCCCTCAAACACACAACTAAAGAGAAAGCCATGCAGCGTTCGGCTAAATCAAGAATTTGTGTACAATTATGTGTCTGCAAACATTATGCAAAATTTACTTATAAGTTACACTGATGACTCAGTGCAGCGCAAGACAGTTTTTCTTAACTGTTTTAATATGGAAAAATGTTCAATAGGCCAAGTAGTTATTTTTTTCACAAATAAATACTTTAAATGGAAATTAATTATCTTGATTTTTATCCCAAAACAAACATGCACAAAATTATTATTATTATTATTATTATTATTATTATTATTATTATCAGGTGTAATATTCTAAAAAATACAAATCCTTAACCATTTTTGTTCAGGTGGCTGTGGGACACTGTGCTCCAGCACAGGGTCACACACATTATTTATAAGTGACACAAGGCGGGTGTGATGGGCAGATGTGTGGCTGTGAAGGTAAAACGAGAAAATACTGCTGATATATTGTAAATTGCACAGCTTTGTACTACACTGATTTACACAACATTGTAGTGTAACAATGTAGCCATATTTCTGAAATACAGCATTTCATATTTCTGCAGAGCATTTTATTATGAGGATCACGAGGACCAGATTAATAATACCCATATTTCTGAGTTTGGTCGCTGGTCTTTCTGCGGAACTACTTGCCTTTGTTGTGCTACTTGGTGCATCAATTTATTTTAATAACTAAAAACTATGGAAGTTATTTAACCGTGGCCTGTTGCGGATTGAAGCCTAACGTAATGTTACATCCATTACCTGTAAAATCTCCCTAACAGGTGAGTTCCTCTCATAATAAACAGGGGAGGCATGGGATTGAGCTCCCATTCATTCATTCATTCATTCATCCGTCCATCTATCCATTCGTTTGTTCGTCCATCCATCCATCCATCCATCCATCCATCCATTCATTCATTCATTCATTCATTATTCCACACTTTGAACCTCCATTCACATCAATGTGGTGTAGATATAATGTGGTTTTAGTTTATATTATCTAACTACAGTGTACAAGGTTCAGACTATAAATGGAGTAAATACAGTTTAAATGTTTCGAAATAGCGTAAACGATGTAAATTGCAGAAATGTGTAAAATACTGTAGTGTAAACTGTGTAGGTACAGTGTTAGTGGTATAAAGTAATGTTAGTGGTAGATCTCGTGTAAATGTGAAAGAGTGTGCTAAGCCTAAGGGCATATATGTGGTGTAAACTGTGTGACACAGTGAGTGAATATAAATAGTGTAAATGGTGTAAAATGTACATGCCTTGAGGGAGGTCCCGAGGCCGAGCACAGAAGAGCTGACAGTCAGTCCAGGGGGTCTTGTGTTCAAGATTTCAAATTATTTCTGTCGGGTAAGTTGGAAGAGCAGCAACAGCAGTACTGCGAACATCTGGACTGCACCGGTTGCGATGAGGCTAATTTAATGAATGGTGAAATTAATGTGCAGATTACTTGTATGAAAGTGCAACTGATGCGATGGAATTGCTGGAAATAAAAATGAATCGTTTTTCGATCGGAAACACCACGTGGGGACTTTTCATGCATCACGCTGAGAGCATCAGGTTACACACTGATAGGAAACTGAGTTTGACGGGCGAAGGGAACAAAAACCATCATTCATAAAACGTGAGCAGTTTCCACAGTTGCCCTGGATTTATGCACCCCCCCCTAGATTTGACAGAGCGGCTCGCAGACACAATGGATGGACCCGTGGTGCACTTACTGTGTGAAGGTCGAGGTCAAGCTGAGGTGTTCGGGGTGAGGAGGATAATCCACATGGAAAAGGAGGAGAAAGACGAAAAGGAGAAGGAGGAGAAGGAGCGCGTGGCCTTCAAAGCGCAGCCGCGTCCAGCATCGCGAAGTGTCGGGCAAAGCATCCACGTTTACAGTGTTTCCTTCGTCCGAAATACAAATAGATGTAGAAATAAGGGAGACAAAAAAAATCCCGCCCTCGGGTGAAAAGGGCACACAATGAAAAAGACTCCTTTGGACTTGAGAGTGAATAAATGATGAGGTAATTTAGTTTACAGGTGCGACGTCTCGGGGATGTTGGAGCGGCACGGAGAACTCGACGGGGGGTCCATGGACACGGCGGGCCAGACAGTCTTTGGTTTCCCTTCCCTTTCCGATCAGTACAAATAACCTCTTTAAAAGTGTGTGCTTAGCATGGACACATGTTTAGCTTCTCACTTGCTTCACACTTCTCCTTTATGTCTCATTTTGTTTTCCATAAAACGGAGCTTTGAAGAACTTCTGGAAGGTTGTTAAAGCACAGTGAATATGCATCAATATGAACGTATAGAATAATAAGAAGAAGAATAGAAAGATCACATCTGATTTGCTCTCACGTGGGAAAAGTGTTTGGAAAAAGTGAAAGTTTTGTGTTTTCTTTGTTTGCTCGGGTAATCCACAGCTTCCTTCAGTCCTTCCTTCGCCCTTCTAACAAGGTAAAACAAGGTAGTACTGTCGAAAACCGTAAACGTGGTTGCGGATCCACCACCAGTTGTCCGACTTGGGTTCTTTGACACTTTTTCGCACCTCTGCTGTTGATCACACTGGTCACACACTGGTCACACACTCACTGGTCACCCTCGGACACAAGCACGTTATACATCCGAAAGGGAGGCTTTTCCCGCGATGCTCGCCGCCCGGCGCTCGCTGGTGCTCGTCGATGCTTGCCGATGACGACTGCTGGTTGAAGTCTGGTCTGGGGTTCGAGCGCCGCGATCTGGAGACCGTGTCCTGCCCACCGACCCTCCGAGCGCTCCGGCGACAGGACCGCTCATTCCCCGCTCGCTGCGCGCACAGACGCCGCTCGCTCCCGTCTCCACAGCGCAGATCCTCCGCTCAGAAAGAGACAATTAAAGAAGTGAACGGAGAGATGATCGAACGCGCGTATCCGACGAGCCTGAGGCTGTGTGATAGCAGTCCAGAGCATCTAGTGACATCTACAGTATCTTCTTGGTCCGTGGTCTCCTCTTTCCTCTGTTCTCTCTGAGCGCGGACCCTTCTGTCACTGTTTAAATGGCCATCTGGAGCTGGGATGCGCGCCTGACGGGGACGCGCACTTAACGGGGACGCGCGTCTACCGGGGATGCGCTGCTAACCTCCCTGCTCTTTCTTTCTTTCTTTCTTTCTTTCTTTCTTTCTTTCTTTCTTTCAGCCTCCCTCCTGCTCGATGTACTGAGGGAACGGGACCGAACCCCTCCTCTTAAAGCCTTCCTCCTCCTCCTCTTCCTCCTCCTCTTAAAACCTTCCTCCTTCTCCTCCTCCTCGGAAAACCCAGCCAGTGTTTCTCTTACTCCATCCATTCCTCGCTTTGTAATTAAACGACATTATTTTAAAACGTGCACCTCGCATTCATTCTAAATGCTGCGAATCAGTCATTGATGCTGTTTCGTGCTGTTTCGTCACTGATTTATTTTAGACTCTTTTTTTTTTAATCGCTAAAATCATCTGTATTTATCGCTGATCTCTCTGAGAGGTCGTTGCTTCTTTTCTCAAACGGTCCTTAATTTAATCACTAACTGAACTTATTTCCTTGTTTACAGGACATGATGCTTAAAGTCGCGCGCTCATCGCTGAGGACGGGCGCTGAGATTCTGGGCAGCGCCTTTGTCGCGGAACCAGGACGACGGGACGAACGAAGTTCACAGCGCGCCCGAGGGGTCTCTGCCTGTTCCCATGTCCGCCTACGGGGGGCGCTGTTTCCTCGCCTGCCCCGCAGGCCAATTAGACCCATCGTGCTGGAAAGAGGACAGATCCCCGTAAGCGCCTTTACCACTGCACTGAGCACCAAGAAAAATAACAAAGGGCTGATTAAAAAAAAGACAAAAAATAAATAAAAAGAATTAAATCTGCCTCCTTACAGCTGCATTAATCCTCTTTATAACTGATCATTTGCCATGGACACGTGTTCTCTTAGAACACATACTGTACTGCTCTGTTTTACCCCTCAGCCACAATTTCTCCCGGTCCTTATTGTCTGAAATGTTCCTCGATTAAATGATCATTGTTCAGAAGAGATAAAGTCCATTGAAAAGAAGGTGCTGTGGCTCAGGGCCCTGGGAGATCGGCTCCCAGTGAAGCCGCGGTGACGGGAACTCGCTGCTCATCAGCTCTACGGCAAATGAAAACACTAAGTGTGGAAACGTCGTCTCCTTTCTTTATGTGCTCGGCAAAACACTTAATGAGAACAAGCTGAACGAAGATTACAGTCGTAGAATGCATGAAAGTTAAGTTTTATTTAGCTTTGGACACTCTGGCTTGGATCATTTGTACTATAATGCTCCCCTGGCTGAGCTGAGACCCCCTGTATGGCAAGGCCTGGGCTATAGAGCCTTGCTGACCCCCCCTGGGAGATTTGGTTATACTGTTGCATGACACCCACTCACACACACACACACACACACACACACACACACACACACACACACACACACACACACAGACACACACGCTTGCTGAAGCCGCTAGTCCCAAGCAAGGTCACGGCAAGCCGGAGCCTAACCCAGCAACACAAGGCGTAAGGCTGGAGGGGGAGGGGACACACCCAGGATGGGACGCCAGTCTGCCGCAAGGCACCCCAAGCAGGACTTGAACCCCAGACCCACCAGAGAGCAGGACCCAGCCAAGCCTCCTGCACCACTGCGCCCCCTGCGTGACATCCATGGTACTATTTTTAATGTTGTCTTTTATTTTAAGTCCATGTCTCATATTCAGTCTCGTTTGATTGACATCATATAAACACAGTGAAGATGTGTATTGACACTTTGTGAATATAAAGACCTCGTGGTTCATAAAGAGTGCCATTGTGACAACTGGTTCTTGTAGAACCAACACAGTAGCAAAATGTTGATATTAGACAGGCTAGTTGAGACATATCCAGCGTTGTATAAATTTACTCTGTTCCCAAGTACTCCTCACTTTGACTTTTTGCAAGATAAATGCTTTTCGTGAAAGTCTTCAAGTTTTGGGCTGGATTTTGTCACAGTTCAGAATAAAAACTGGATGTTGGCGAGTGAACTGAAATCCTTGAGTCGTAATTTTAAGGGCTGCTGCATAATTCCATTTTTTTCATATGTTTTGCTGACAGCACCAGATAGGGCTGTGTTTACAGATGTTACCCTTCACTCAGAAGGTCCTCCTATGCAGCAGAAGGTCACAGTAATTTAAGCACGCAACTTAAATTACTGAGTAAAGTGACTCTGCGGTGTCAATAATGATGAGCATCTTTGTCAACAAACCTGATAACAATAAGTCAGCCAGGGGGTGGGGGTTCAGGCTAAATGAATAACAATAAAGTTGTTTTGTGTATTATTTTCAACATCTGTTTTATTCCTTTATTCGGGATTTCTGTAAAGAATTGTCCAATTAGAGTGGTCATGACTGAAGTGACTATGACCAACAGGCGTCTCAGACACCTTGACAAAGCCGTGACGACTAGACAAAGAACCGATGACTCAAATTCTTCCCGAAACATGCAACATGTTCTTCTTTCTAGTGTTTTGTGATGCCGCCCCCCTCCAGTTTTGGCCCTGAATCTATAGACGACTCATTCTCTTCATTTCCCTACTTCCACCAGCGTGAGAAAACCTGTCACTCCACCTGCCGACCAGTTATGATTTAAGCGTTGCCAGGCAACAGATCACCAGTTCAGGTACACTAGATTTCTCGCCTACTTCTCTTGGGTTTTGGGAGGGATTCCATTTTGCCCCACGACACAAAGGTAAAAAAATACAGTAGGTGGAAAAGTACATATTTGATGCCAGACCGCATGGTTCCTAAGATGAATGGTCTAGAATGTGGAGGCCCCTGCAGTCACACGCGATCACACAGCTCCCGCAGCAGGTGAGCTCGTCCCCTCTTTTCTCGACTGAGAATTTCACATCTGCCTGCCGTTTGAGGACACGGAACGAGATAGGGCCGTAAACACGGCAAACAAAACAGCAGAGCGCGGGAGCGTCACCGCCGAGGGACACAGCTGCCTCCCAGCGCCGCCTGTCCCACAGTCGATTGACGAGTCTGTTTGATGTGTTTTCTGGGAAGGCGCTGAGATGCAGGGCCACACTGAACGCCGCTCACGGGGCCCGACTAGCACGTCGGGTCAAACGGACCTGTATGAAACAGAGCCCCGTTCTATTTTTCTGGCTAATCGGAAATTAGAGGAGAAGATAAAGATAGTAAAGTGATCCTAATAATTTGTCACTCTAGTTCAACAGCTAAATATATAGCGTGTGTTTTTATGAATGAATGAATGAATGAATGAATCCCAAAGAGAAATTCTACGTGCACATCCAGACAAGTAAAGCATGTAAGCAACCAGTTTTGACAGCTTTGGGCAAAAACACACACACACACACACACACACGCACACACACACAGAGGCTGAAACCGCTTGTCCCAAGTGGGGTCGCGGTGAGCCGGAGCCCAACCCGGCAACACAGGGCGTAAGGCTGGAGGGGGAGGGGACACACCCAGGATGGGACACCAGTCCGTCACAAGGCACCCCAAGCGGGACTCGAACCCCAGACCCACCAGAGAGTAGGACTTTGGGCAAAAAGCCCTTTAATAATCCGTATGATGTGTTTAATGGTTACTCTGACTCCTGACTCTCCTGACTGAATTACCTCGATGTGCTTGTTTTAACTTAAATTACAGTAAGTGTCTCTGATGCCCTGGCTTGCTCATTATAACACAGTTTCACAGCATCCTATCAGACAGATATCAGCAAGAAATAAAGAAGAGGAAAAGTAGCTGCTAGGTTAAGGAGGGGACCTCCTGTTCTACCCTTGAGAAAAGCATTGATTATAGACGGCACCAGCGCGCATTTGGGCAGAATTTTTAAGCATTTGGCTGAATAAATGGGTTAAAAGGTCAGACGTGTGAGGCCCTTTGAGACAAACACACGTGCAGTGTGAATAATGTATGTAACACGCAACCGGAATTTCCGCTGCGTTTCTCCACAGCTCAGTTTTATGTCTCTATTTCCGCAATAAAGCCTTTAAGGCTCTGGTTACAGTGATGCAACACACACCACAGTGTTGCAGTGACGACACGCTACATGCCGCGCGCTTCTGCTCCATTCAGGTCGACGGAGCCTCCGAAAAGGCCCCGGCTGGAAGCGTCGCGGTCACCCTATGATTGGGGGCTCGGGGATGTCGTGGTGACTGTAGAGATGAGTGGAGGCCCTGGGGATCATTTTTCATTGTTGTTTTTGGCTATCTGCTTCTCTCGGGGAACCCTTGGCGGTGGCCTCAGCCCTCAATGCATAGGGATGCACCCGGGGGGGGCTTGGGTCCGAAGGCCCTTGGCAGCTAGTTCGCCATGGCACCGAGTCTGGCTGACCCAGAATTTGCACATTCCCTTAAGAGTGAGTGCTTGCTGTTGCACCCCATAGATTTTTTTGGTGTTTGCTGGAGAAATTGCTGGCTGGATCTCTGCTGTTTTAATACCAGATTAGAAAATTAAGGTTGAGTGTAAATAGGATTTGTTTGAGGGCCTTGGCTAATTGTTTTCCAGGCGGGTCTCCAGAGGAATGGCTGAAAAAAGCCTTTTGGAGTGTGACTTCAAAGGGAGTCGGAGCGGGAGGGTGGCTTCAGAGAGCGGTCCCCCGAGACCCCCCCCCACCACCACCACCACCACCAACCTCCTCCTCAATGCACCCCGGGATGTTGGGGTAGGGGGTGGAGTTTGTGTCTCAATGATGGTGAGTGTACTGCCGTGATGGAGAGCCTCAGTGGTACCCTTTGCTCCCCCAACATCAGTGATGAGTAGTTCAAAGAGCTTGGCATGTCACCCCCCCCCCCCCCATCTCCCATCCCCCTACGCCCCCCCCCAACATTGTGGTAATCCCCCGTACTCCCCCGGGGACTTCATCGACCAGATTAATCAGAAACCCTGCACTGTATGAGTTATAATCTGTTGTTGAGATATGCTCTGCCCTCTAGGCTTACAGGTCAGGTGTAAAGATGAAAACACACACACACACACACACACACACACACACTTACACATAAACACATGCAGCTCTCAGTAACTCCTGAATTCCTCTGCTACATTCTACAAAATGCTATATATGTGGTGTCTAAAAAGATTTTGCAGTTAAAGACACAAAAATGAAAAGTTAAAACGTTGAGCACTTCTAATGATACCCCAGTAAACCTGGGGACGTATCATTTTAAAAGGGTGTAATCTGCCATTAAATGGGTGTGTTAGAAAACACACTCAAGTCTCTTTCAGCTTCACAAGGCAGACACTTTTTCCCAAATCCATTTACAGTGTTTATACCATAGTAGCACAGCTATATAAAGAGAAAGGCAGTGGACAGAGTGAGCAGATCAGTTCAGTCAGTCAGCATTTACTCTTAGAGGCAGTCATCTCTGGGCGGGTTTCAGCGATGTACAGGGTAAATGAAACAGGGATGAAGTACAGCAGTTGATGGACTCCTTTTGACCCCTGGTTCCCATGGGTATGGATGAGCCATGAATTTCTGTCTGTCATGGAGAGACAAATTCCTCTGACCACATTGCTTTGTACAGTATTCCATACCCATCAGCTGGTCTATTGTCATTCTGTACTGCACTGAACGCTGTATATATTTATATATTTTACTGGCCCATGCTATGTGCATCATCTGTATTTCCAGGATAGGCTCTGGACCGCAATGACCCTATGTTGAGATATGTGACAATAACAGTGAGCGACCACGCTACACGTCTATACTACCACCCATCGATTCATCCAACCATTATTGGTAACCTCTTGCCAATACAGGGACCTGGTAGCTCGGAGCCTATCTTGGGAGCCTAGAGTGTGGGGGAGGATTGGAAGCCAGTCCATTACAGGGCAGTCTCACACACACACACACAAAATGCGATTTAGAGTCACTGCTCCACCTGAACCACTTGTCTTTGCACTGCAGGAGGAAACCAGAGCACCCAGAAGAAACCCACACACACTTTTTGAACCACTTGTCCCATACGGGGTCGCGGGGAACCGGAGCCTACCCGGCAACACAGGGCATAAAGCCGGAGGGGGAGGGGACACACCCAGGACGGGACGCCAATCCATCGCAAGGCACCCCAAGCGGGACTCAAACCCCAGACCCACTAGAGAGCAGGACCCAGTCCAACCCACTGCGCCCCCCTCCCCACACAAACACACAGTGGGAATCTGCAAACTCCACGCAGAGTGAGCTGGATTCGAACACCTGGCTGAACCCAAAGCCTAGGAGTTGTGAGGTACCAGCGTTATCCGCTGTGGCATAGTACCACCCTACATGTATCACAACATCCCCAGTAAATACTACCACACCATACTTTAGTCCATTTACTATACTGCCATGCTGTACAATACACATGGTACGACATACCCCACACAGTACACAGTATGTAAAGTCATCCAAGCACATGGGACCTACACCGTATTTCCACTACGTTCTCCATATTTGTCTTCCATCATATGCTCTGTGTACCGAGCACCAGCACGTTTCATGTTTCTGCGTGTTCTTTAACATGCTTATAAATAAGGCTGCCCTTTTATTCTACATTTCTTCTTCGAAATTGTTTCAAAATTTAACTCTGACAAGTTAGCGGGGAATTTTCTGAGTTCGAGGGCTGAGAGCTAAATGCGTCGTGATGCAGGCGGCCCCTCATTGTAGGGCTCCAGCAATAAGGGCCCCGAAAAAGAGAGACGCTTCCTGCAGGGGGCGCCCAGCCGCAACGTCCGGTGGGACGGACCGAGTACAAGGGCCTTTGATTGACAGCAAGGAGTCTCGCAGAATCAGGAACGGCTGAAATTGTTTGTTGTCACGGCGATGGTAGCACACGTGGAACTTCACCCTTCTTGACCCCTCGCGACACCGAGACCGATGACGCCTCGCCCTTTGCCTGTCTGTACTTTCGTTGCCAGGTTTGCAGTGTGAAGGATGTTGGTCGGGGACGGGGTGACAACTCAACCGCTGCGACCCCGATGGGAAACTTTCCCTGCTCGGGCCCACGGAACCCTGCTCTGTGACATCGGTGCCCTTGTGGCACGGCGCCTCCAGCCCGCCCTGTCCGAGGTACTGAGTCACGGGCGCAGCAGAACCCGAGAATACAGACACAAAAGGAAAAAACACATTGTTTTGCAGATTCCCGGTTGGATGATTTGAGACGACTGTCAGAGATGCGCCGAGCAGATGGGCTGATACTGCAGAATGGTGTCGAAGAGCGGTTATGCAAATGAGCCTGGCACTGCTGGCATTCGCCAGTTTCCGGGGCGACGGCCGGTAGCCATTCCTCCGCTCGCGCGTCGCAAATCCTTCTCGGCTGCGCCGTCGCAAGCGTGCGTGTGTGTGTGTGTGTGTGTGTGTGTGTGTGTGTGTGTGTTTGCCGCAGATAAGGCGCCCGCTGGAGGACAGAGCTGCTCTTCCATTGTGCTCCGACACTGAATCCACACGGACGTCTCCCGTCGCTGAGACTCTGCGCACGGCGGGTATTCCGGGGCGCAGCGGTGGAAGGAGAGGCAGCCGGCATCGGGAAAAAGCAAAGGCGGGGTGGGGAAGAGGTGCAGGTCACGCATGAGTCTCTTTTATCGTTGCACAAAGAGCTGATGGAAGATCATAGGAGTGTGAAAGCGATGGATTAGAGCGTCAGTGTCCACTGAGAGCTCAAGGGAAGGTGGCGTTTCGGGGCAGGCTGAGGCTCCCCGGTCGAGGGAATACATGTGTGACGTGTGTGAGAGTACATGTGTGACATACATGTGCGGAGCCAACGTCTGAAGACACACCTGAAACCTCATGCTCACACACACCGAGGACAGATTAGAGTCAACAGTTCAATCCAAAGCTTAAACTTTCTAAAAAAGCCTGAACGGTAAAAAAGTTCCGGTTAACGACCGAACGTCACACGCTGCTGCTGAGATGACCGTGATTTTTTTAAGGTCAAGCGTGGAACCCACACGCGTGTGTTTAGCCGTGTGTCTGCGCTGACTGGCCTGTGTGTGTGCTGTGCACCGTGTGTAAGGAATGCAGCGGAAGTGGTGGTGGAAGCGGGGGGGTTAAAGCGCCGATTCCAGCTGTGAACATCTGTCCCTCAGGATACTGAAAGAGCAGGGCAGCAGAAGTGAAAATAGTGGGTGCAGCCTGTCAGTGCAGCTTACACATACACACACACACACACACACACACACACACACACACACACTATAGTAATGTTCATAATGAGTCCATTCTCCAAACTACTACGCCAGTCATCGAACAGCCGCCCCGTTTCCCCTGGTGTACGTAACCCACTGCCCACCCCCTGCCCTAGTTACACCCCTGTCAGGCCCGCAGCGTTCAGGTGGAGATGCAGCTGTGTAAGGAACCCGACAGCGGTGCAAGGGTTCGAGCACGACAGCAGCGCCCGTCAGATAAGGGAGCCGTGCGCTCTGTGTTGTATCACAGAAATAAAGAAGAACTGAAAGCTTCTGTTCTGATTTTTTCCCTCTTTGGGCACAAGTGGCTGCTGATTCTCTGGAGGTCAAAATTTCAGCACCCATCACCCCCTCCTTCCCCTGCTGTGCGCCCCAACCCCCCCCGGACACCCTCGCCCCCTTGCTCCGGGACAGCAGTTCCTCACTGCGGTACCGTGTGTGTTGTGTTCTCCGTGATAAGACGAGCTGCAGGGGCGGGAGGGTGCATGCACTCTGGGAGGGGGGGGGAGGACGAGTCGAGGATTCGGCACGCCGACAACCCCCCCCGCCGCCGTGGTTATCGCCTGCCGCAGCTGTGCCTCGCCCTGGCGACATCTGCTCCTGCGCAGGAAGCGCCGGCTGTTTCTCATAACGCCCCAAGAAGAGGAGCTCCTTACCGAGATAACAGCAGCGTAGTGACGGCGGGACCCCCTGTGCAACCCACACACACACACACACACACACACACACACACACACACACAGAGAGAGAAACCCACCACAGGTAAAATGGCAAGAACACGCGGGCCCGGCACCAAGGCGCCCCCTGTAATTTTGAGCACACGTGATTGATGGTGCGGGCGTCCGCCACCGCTCCTCCGCCTTTTATCGGCGAATTACAGCACACGCTTATGACTAAGCCTATTTATAGAGAGCTTATCGCAGAAATGTGCCCAAAGCTCATTATTGCTGAGGAACAGGCTGCTGTCGGAGGTAATTCACTGGGCGCCGTGTTAATGCTCCTCTAAGGCAACCCCTTCAAATATTTAGAAGTGACAAAGTCCTGCTTTAAAGGCAGTTTGCCCAGTCTCTTGCCCCGGCCGGGACACACACCGATCGCGGTGCTCAGACCTGTGGCAGCAGCAGTCGGAGCGAAAATAAGTCAACAACTCCTGTAAATAGTACAGATATTAAAAAAAAATAACTAAAGCCTGTTTGCCGTTTCTATGTGTTTACGCAGCAGGGGCTGCTGCTATGAGTGCCAGGCGAGGGACACCGGGGGTGTAGTTAGATCTCGACACGCAGCACATCCCGCAGGTGAGCATGTCCTCAGTCGTCATCTTTGTCCACACATTGAATTCAAAGTGATGCTGCGTACGTTCGGCGCGGGTTCGATAACTGAGCCCATTATACCGGAGTGCGCGGCTCAAAGGTCCAGCTGGAGGTCCCCAAGCGCATCCCAGAATCAGAACTTTCCTACTGACATCGTAACCACCATCTCACACACACACACACACACACACACACACACACACACACACACAGTGATTATGAGAAGAACCCCAGCAAATGAGCACCTTTTCTTACCACCAACTAAACTCAGCCTTAAACTATGACACGTATTACAACAGCAACCCATCATGTCATATAATTTCTCCGTGTGCTTCACACATTGGTCTCAACCGACAGGCTTTAAGTGTGTAGCAGCGCCCTGTGCGTGTTGGCTGTCACGCTCGGGCATGCCGCCGCTGCGTGTGACATCACGTGAGGAGTCCTCACCTTCCGGGGCTCTCTTGGCCCCTTGGGCGGGCGGGGGGGACGCGGGGCGCGCTCGCTGTGCCGAGCGGCAGGCCGGCGTGCTCCTGTGGCTGGTCAGCGTCACTGTGGGGATCCTCGGGGGGGTCGCCGAAGGAGCTGTCGCCACGTGGGACCCCCGATGGTGTTGAAGGCTCGCCTCGGTGGCCAGCTTCTGCATTCCCTGGGGGGGTAAGGTGGCGTCTCGGACGGTCACTTGCGCTTCCCTCTCGGCGTCCACGTCACGAGCAGGACAACGGGGGCGAGGTCCTCCTATTTAAGTCTGCTTTTGCCTCGGGTACGAGGGCAATGGCCTCATGGCGATAGGTCAAGCTGTGTCCGTCGCTGTGGAGTGTGCACAGCAGTCAGCGAGGCGCTTGAGCTCAACACCTCCTGGATCCACAAGGGGCTCCTGAGCACATGGGGGAGTGTCAGTCTCCGCCAGTTTTAACTTTCTTCCCACTTTCACACTCTTTCCTTTCGCTCTGCGTCTCTTGGTCCAACTCGGATGCGCAACCTTCCTTCTTCTCGCTTGTCCAGTTGTCCCCGGACACCCTGGGTGGTCGGCAAAGGCTCCACAGAGACTCCGATCGCGTGCTCCTCATGAAAAGATCTTCCTCCAGCTCTCCTCTGGTCCTCTCTCTCCTCCCCCTCCCTTTCTCTCTCTCCCTCTCTCTCTCTCTCTCTCTCTCTCTGTCTCTGTTTGTCTCTCTCTCTCTCTCTCTCTCTCTCTCTCTCCCCCCTTTTCGTTCACTCCAGGCCCATTAAAGAGGTTCACATGCAGTGGTGGGCTGTGGCTCCAGGAAGGTGCTGGGGTCCCGAGAGCCAAAGCCAAGGCGACATGCCAGAGGCTACAAGCTACAGGAGATGCACGCGCCGGTGTATCACTGTGTGTTCGCTGAAGTGCGCCCCCGAGGGACCGTGTGAAAGGGGTGGGGCCGGCATTGGCCGGGCCCGAGGGGAAGGTAAACAGAGCTGTGTGCAGGCGATAGTGCGCAGATCGCACCCGCAGCCTCCTCCTGGCCTTCCTCTGGCAGGAACCAGCTGCGGCCGCAGGCAGGCAGGCAGATCTTCCCCTTCCTAGGCGGACAGCGGGACAGCCTCCTGTCCCCGCACTTCCTTCCCGCGCCCCCCCCACCCCTCGCTCGGGCAACGTGACCCCATGGCGGCGCCGCGCCGCACCTTCGGCCGTTCCCATAAACAGCCCAAACCCGAAACCTCGCTCAAACACATTCACAGCCCCCAGCGCAGAAGTGAAAGGGGAGTGCGCTGAGGAAGTGTGGCTAAATGTTCCCCCCATGTGAACACATACACACACACACACACACACACACACACACACACACATACACACAGAAACTGTCTCACGGTTCTTGGTCAAGAAGGGGGGATGGGGAAAATGCAGTCAGGTGACTCAGGTGGGATTTTTCCAGAAAGGGACAGGATCCCCTGGAGGGCGAGACTCATGTGTGACAGCGTTTTCAGAAAGACCCGACCCCCCGCGGGGGTTTCCAGTGCGATGGGGAAGATCCTGAAGGGCACCTATTCTCACGTGTCACGACAGTACGAGACCGATACTCATCATCCCACCAGTTCAGATTAATGCTGGAAAATCAACACATGGGGTCAAAGTTTTGATACTCAGAAGGTATGAAGATCTCAGTCCTCTTGCATGTCCACCGGCTCGCTGTGCCACCAAGCGTCCCCCCTTGATATAATATAATATAATAGAATAGAATACAATACGGGGGGTGCAGTGGTACAGCAGGTTTGGTCCGGTCCTGCTCTCTGGCGGGTCTGGGGTTCGAGTCCCGCTTGAGGTGCCTTGTGTCGGGCTGGAGTCCCGTCCTGGGAGTGTCCCCTCCCCCTCCAGCCTTGCGCCCTGTGTTGCCGGGTTAGGCTCCGGTTCGCCACGACAACACAGAGACAAAATCAGCGCACTAACAAAATGCTAACGGACAAAAACAGGCCCACATGAAGCACAGGGGAAAATGTTCAGAGTATCAGGGGTGGTCAAGCAGCACTGCCTTCGAAAGGAGTTTGAAAAAGGTGAACAAATATTCCAAAGTTCTTTAGAATTATGATGGGGGTCAAATATGAACTTTTACTGCGGGACAAAGTTACACAACAGAGTGAAACACATGCACATATTGCTAGTGTGGACCATAACTGTCATGAACTCCAAAGGCTATTAGAGGAAAATAAAAACTTATTAGGGGGCAAGGTCAAGTACATGCCCTCTGCCCCAGACATGATAAACTTATACAATTAGGAAAGTAGTAAAAGGTTCAGCAAGACAATTGTGGACAGGTCAAGGGGTCACCCCCTCACCCCCGTCTGGTCAGCAGGTGATCTTTAATGGACGAGGCAGCACAGCAGGGCTGGCGCTTACTGGTCTCAACCCAGCAAAGTTAACTCCAGGTGCGCTCATGGCTGTGGGACTCGGATGGCGGAAGAAAAAAATGTATCTAAATAGTGATGTATACTTTCGCAAACAGGAAGCACCAGTAGGTTTCATAACAGTTCAATATAGTATTTAAATTTATTTCTTTCATATGGACACTGTCGTGAGATTTGTGCACAGAGCCACTTACAGTGATTTATACGGCGGAGTAATTTTTACTGTATCGCTACCTTGATCGGGGGTACTGCAGCAGGAATGAGAATGGACTCCGGTGATTAGAGTATTAGTTACACTATTATTTATTTATTTTTTTTTAATTTTATTTTTTTTATAGAGCGCTCTTCTCACGCAGTGACACAGAGCGCTTTAACACAGACATAAGGCAAGAAAAACAGATACAAACAAGGAAGACGGTCAACTAATGGCTACCATTACGAAGGAACTGGAATCCCTACCTTTGGCTGTGACGCTGTTCCGCGCTTTAAGGAGGGCATCAATAAAGGCTTCAGCGAAGGCCGCTCATCTGTTCATTCTGAACGCACACAGGTTTTGTTTGCCATGAAAATTGTGTGTATCGGAGTGTGTGTGTATTAGTTCATTGTGCGTAAGCTCAGTTATAGAGTCCATCGAGGCTGTGGCAGTAACCCCCGATCCAGGGAGATGAGGGTCAGTGGGTGAGCAGGCTGGGACGAGTGTCTAGCCTTGTCTCACATGACAGATGGTGCTTAGAGCTCAGCGCCACACCTGTAAGTTCAGGCCAGCTGTGTTACAAAGAGTCCCTTATGAGTGCAACACTGACGACTTGGGGAGAGACAGCCGGCCATGGAGACAGTGGTCAAGGGAAGGCCAGACTCTGCACTGGAAGGACACTCATTTACCTTGATTCCTCCCAACAGTGATTCCTACCTGTCTGAGGTTAGGGTTAGGGTTAGGGTTGGGGTCACAGTTAGAGTTAGGGTTACAGTTAAAGTTAGGGTTAGGGATAGGGTTACAGTTAGAATTAGGGTGAGGGTTAGGGTCAGGGTTAGGGTTATGGTTAGGGTTACAGTTATGGTTAGAGTTAGATTTATGGCTAGAGTTAAAGTTGGGGTTAGGGTTACGGTTAGGGATTCTCCACCCTTTTACTTTTACATTTACATTTATTCGCTTAGCAGATGCTTTTCTCCAAAGCGACTTCCAATGAACTCTATGTAGTGTTATCAACCCACACACCTTATTCATCAAGGTGACTTACACTGCTAGATACACTACTTACAGGGGTCACTCAATCATACTTTTCCCCAGATAGGTACTGGAGCAAACCTCTTGAACCTGCTGAGTGTTTGGCACTACGCCTGCAGACGAGGCCTTCTTGTGTTGTGTGATGGAGCCCATTGCAGCACGATGAGCCATTCGAACCCCTGCAGCTGGCTCCCCACCACCTCCGAGGTCTCTGGGAACAGCAGCGACACTTTCATTTACTATGGTACTGCACCACATCTCCACGTGGATAATTGAGACTAAATACGCACCTGCATCCTGGTACTGGCTAAAGCTGAGTATCTTGTGTTCTATACATAACATATTAAAAACTGATTTATGACATAAGCCCATTTACAGTATATATGTATATATGAATTTTAGCTTTTTATTTAAGGGTTCATTTTTTATTTAATGGGCCAGAACTGTATCACATGAGGACAGGATCAGTGCACTGCATGCAAACACAGGTATATACAATGCAAGAAACACGAGGTTACAGCATTTAGTGGGGGGGTGGTCATGTAACTGTCAGAGGACTTTCAAAGAGGTGACAAAATATTCCAAAATGAATTAGAAAAATCAGTAAAATATTAACGCTTCCAGTGGAAGGAAATGAGGTGCTTGAGTCAAGCACCTTTTCTGCGGAGGGAACTTCTGCTATGGATCACAGCAAGAAGACACATCCTCTCGCCAGACATTGATTTCTCTCAAAAACACAACATGGGCTGTAACTAAACAGCAATATAAAGAAGACCAAGTCAAAACTTACTAGAATGTTCTGCATTATTGAATTTCCTGCAGAGCTTGTATCTGTTTGTTCCCAGTGTGTGTGTGTCTATGTGTGTGTATCCATTTATATATATGTGTGTAAGTATTTATAGCTGGACCCCTCCAAGCGAGTCTCTGGACTTCCCCGAACGTCCCCAGACCTGAGGAGCGCCTGCAGCTGGGCCCCTGTCTCCGCCCCTTCCGGGCTGGCGGGCGCACACCTGCTCGGCACGGCGGCCTCCTCGGGCCCGCGGAGCTCAACCCGGCGCTGGAAGTTAAACCGTCCCCATCTGTCACGGCGTCGCCTCCCACAGATGCGCACTGGGGGCTGCTCCGAACAGGCCTGGCTGACGTTCAGAAACTGTCAGAGCGCACCTGCCAAATTAAGTGTGCTCTCTCATGCACCCACACACAAACACACACACGCACACACTCACACACACACAAACACACACTCGGGCGAGTGCACGTGCTACTTCGAAGTCATACATCTTCATCGTTCGGTGTGTAAATAGGAGAACGGCTGCGGCTGTACAGTGTGACCGACACCTGTAACCATGTCCAGGACTCCTCTGTGTGAGCATCTCTCCGCACTACCTGTGTACTGAACATTATAAATAAAACAGATACAAAAATAATCTAATAATACTATAGTAAATATTACAACGCATTCTTATATGGGAGGCAGCTGGTAGCATTGTGGTTAGAGCTGCTGCCTTTGGATTTCGCTGTTGCGCCTTTGAATCTCACCTGATGCTGGAGTAAAGCACTGTACTTATCCTCAATCGCCCAGCTGTAAAAATGAGTAAATAACTGTCAGTATCTTAATGTTGTAAGTAACTTTGGAGAAAAGTGTCGGCTGAATGAAAAATGTGCATAATAAAAATTAAAAATGGATAGTTCCTCCACGGGGGGTGTGGCGGGTTTGGCCTGTGCCTGTTCTCTGGTGGGTCTGGGGTTCGAGTCCCGCTTGGGGTGCCTTGCAATGGACTGGTGTCCCATCCCGAGTGTGTCCCCTCCCCCTCCAGCCTTGCGCCCTGTGTTGCCGGGTTAGGCTCCGGTTTGCCACGACCCTGCTTGGGACAAGCAGTTTCAGACAACGTGTGTGTGTGTGTGTGTGTGTGTGTGTGTGTGTGTGTGTGTGTGTGTGTGTGTGTGTGTGTGTGTGATTCCACTGCTTACATAAGAGTGGAGGCCTCTGGGCTGTTGTATCAGAGCCACAGCAGCTTGCTGGTGTCTGTGGGGGGCAGCGGGAGAGTGAAACACAGCTGCCTCCCACGGAGCACCACCAGCGGGTGCCACATTGAAAGGGGGGCAGGTGGAAAGGAAAACTCTCCATCGCGTGGCTCTCCAGCACCTGCCGCTCACCCGTGGACCAAGGGATGGTCGGTGTCCTGGTGGGCGTCATGGGGACCAGGATCCTGCACTTGCAGCGAGGCCCACATGGGGCTGCAAGGTCCAACCTGTGATGGGCAGTTTCATAGCAAGCGCGGGAAAAAAATATGTACGTTCTCAAACAATAAGACCCCACTTAACAAGCTTTATAGTTAAAGTGCATCGACAGTTTCAGCTACATTATAGATTACGGTTACTAGAGGCTCTGGGCCACAGGTGGAGCAGTGGTCAGAAATACTCCTTGGCTCTCTAAGGACTTGGGTTGGAATCCCATCTGCTGATTAAGATACTTGAACTGATTAAAATTACTCAGCTGTATTAATGGGTAAAGAGTTAGAAACAGTTTAGTTTAAAAACCTAGCAATATACATACATTTTCAGAACCGCTTGTCCCTCACAGGGTCACGGGAAACCGGAGCCTACCCGGCAACACAGGGCGTAAGGCCGGAGGGGGAAGGGGACACACCCAAGACAGGACACCAGTCCGTCGCAAGGCACCCCAAGCGGGACTCGAACCCCAGACCCACCGGAGAACAGGACTGCGGTCCAACCCACTGCGCCACCGCACCCCCACCCCCACCTAGCAATATAAGCAGCTTTAAAGATGAATATTTAATAGATTTAAAGAAAAATTGTTTAAGGCACAGTGGCACAGCAAGTAATGCTGCTGTCTCACAGTGCCTGGGTGGGGCGAGAGGATGTCGGTTTAATCCCTGCTCAGTCTGTGTGGAGCTTGCATGTTCTCCCCCTATCTGCATGGGTTTCCTCTGGGTGCTCTGGTTTCCTCCCACAGTCCAAAGACATGCTGTTCAGATTCACCCATAGTGTGTGTGACAAAATGTGTTCCACTGATGTATGGATGAGTGACCCAGTGTAAGTAGTGTATCTAACAGTGTAAATCACTGTGGTGAATAAGGTGTGTGGGCTGATAACACTACATAGAGTTCATTGGAAGTTGTTTTGGAGAAAAGTTCTGCCAAATAAATATAATGTAAATGTTAATTTCTCAATGAGGAGGGTGTGAATGAGGCTGCTGGTGGCAAACACAACCCTGATGACAGTCCCTTGGGGGTGACATGCCTTGTTTTCGGTATTGTCATCCACAGCGCATTATGAGAACCAGCTTTTATAATTGACATTATCATCTTTACTGTCACTCTGGACATTATCCATTTGGACACTGTCACGTGTGTTAACTGTTGCATGCGGTTCTCTGAAAGCAGGTCTCGGTGTAGCGCGTGGGCGAGCGCTCACTCACACACACGCGCCCGCACACACGCGCCCGCACACACACACACCTGGGGTTTTACTGCAGTGATGTCCCCGGAGTTTGCGGTGGGATCATGAATCATTCATGAGGGACAAACTCTTAAAAAAAAGGTCACTGAGGAAAACCAAAAGAGACCTAAATCTCTTTTCTATTTCACCGAAAGTGCTGCATAAATTAACTCCGCTGTTTGCATCTGAGCCCCTGAAACTTGTGATTCTAGACTGGAATTTTACTCTAGTGGTCAAATAAAAATAATTAAAAACTGAAAAAAAACACCAAGGCCAGACACCACGGAGAGAGGCTGTCACAAGCACTCCTTAGTAACTGTCCGTAGCTCGATTCTTGTATTTTATTATGCTTAGTTATAATTTATTCATGGGCTTGAGCCATGTTTTATTCATGTGGGAGCCCATTTGTACGGCCAGGTTGAGAGCATGGCACCCACGTGCGCCGTGTCGCTCTGAGAGCACTTAAGCGGCACGTGAGCAGCCCGGGTTCGAGCCCATCCGGCAACGCTGCCCCAGGGTCGCACTCCCGGCTTACGCAGCAGCCCCTTCACTTTAGCCCTTTCCAAAAACATGTGTGATTCCCTCATTAACAGCTTCCACATTGTGTGGATTATAATAGTGTAACTGAGAAGGAAAGAAAAACACATGTTGTCATTATCATAATTATCCCACTGCTTTGAATAAGACATAAACAGGACTTTGCTTAGGTATCATTTTCCACCTGAGGTGCAGGAGACAGGGGGGCATGGAAACAACACGCAGCAGCGGTGGATCTCGATCCCGACACCGGAGTGGACTTTTCCGAAACACGGACAGCGAAGACGGGATGACACGTGCAGGGAAGGTGGCCCGGCTGGACCGATGCGCTGCTGCGCCTCTCGTCCGTATCACTGCTCTCCAGCGGGTTCGTAACCCTGACCGACACATTTGAACTTTTCGTCTTTGCACAGAGTGAAAACAAGTCATTATTATCTGAACCGCTTGTCCCACATGGGGTCGGGGGAGCCGGAGCCTAACCCGGCAACACAGGGCGTAAGGCTGGAGGGGGAGGAGACACACCCAGGGCGGGACGCCAGTCCATTGCAAGGCACCCCGGGGAAGACTTGAACCCCAGACCCACCAGAGAGCAGGACCCGGTCCAACCCACTGCACCACCATGCCCCCCTCCGAAAACAGGTAATTTTTCATGTAAATCACATGCCCAGAGAAATATTGCTGCAGTAGGAAATGTGATTGTTGAAGTAGTCAGTGTGTCCAGTATTACTGTTATTGCCAGCACACATTACATGAGTACCTGCATGTAGAACTGTTAGTGTCGCCGTGGGTTTGGATGGGGCAAAAAAGGACGCAGAGGCAGGATTCATGACAAATGACTTATTTGAACACCAGCACCAGGAAAATAATGCTCTCTGTCTGAGGACCCCATTTCCTCTTGGACTTGCACCTACAGCCAGCCTTCCTACACTGCTAAATACCCCCAGGCTCTCTCTCCACACACTGGTAGGCACAGTTACCCCATCATTTTTCCCCTAAGTGCCCCCAGTGGTTGCACACCCACATTTAACATCATTCCCCATAATGCAACTATTTACACAAAACATCTCCCCACCTAAATACAAGTAACGCGGGTCGTTACAATAGGAAATACAGAGGTGATCATGACAGGTGACGTGAACGGTTTATGGAGCAGTTAGAGGAGAACTGGGTTTACAAGAGATCTGTTTTGAGACCCTTTTTCAGAGTCCAAATAGATTCAGCAGTTCTGAGGGACAGCAGGTGAGAACCAGATGTCTTTTCTGTTGAGTGTGCCGGTGGTGTCCGCATCCTAACCCTAAAATCCTGGCCCTAGTGTGCGAGCAGGGGGTTTGACTTGACTTGAAATGCCTGCCCCTGCAGGTGGGGCTGGAAAGTGGGGCTCCAAGGACTAGCCTCGCAGACTCCTCAGCTCCTGCAGTCTCAGTGGCTCCCAGAATGTCAGTGGTCACGAATGGGAGCTGGGCTGACGCCCACAACCAGCCCGCTCATCCCATCTGGTTATCAGCTCACGGCAGGCTGTGGGCTCCACGTTGCTAGGCTCCGCCGCCGTGTTTGTGTCCCTAGTCCCCCTGTCTCGGCTCGCAGGCAATCCTGAGTGGAGGACGCTGATAACGCAGCGGCAGCAGGCGTGGAGCTGGCAGCCAGGAGCAATCGGAGCTCTCCTTTTCGCGCCTGTCGCCGAGGGTAACGCGCTTAGTTACGGGCCTGGGGACGTGTGACACACACAGCTCCAGGGCGTATCTACGCATCCCGTCCACCTCTTTCATATTCCTAAAACTCCAACAGAATTCCCAGCATTAAATTCCAAAATCCAGGTCAACAAGCCTAATGTCGGATTCTTGTACCCAGCTCTATCTGCACTCTCTGGATATTTATAAAATATTTCGCTGTTTCCCTGTGGGGGTCAAGGGGGTTGGGGGGGGGTTGGCAGTTGGGTCACAGTAATGATGAAGAGCCTCCCCTCTTTGGCACCAGAGAGTCAGACTGTGGGAGATCAACAGGAGCCCATTTGTTCGTCAGCAATAACTGTATATGAAATGCAGGGTCGTGGTGGTCCAGACCCTATCCGAGAAGCAGAGGGTGTGAGGCAGGGTACACCCTGAACTAAAGGGTGATCACACACCCATTCAAATCACGCACACTAACCCCAAACCTAAGGGTAATCTAGAGTCACTGGTCCAACTGAAACACACAACTTTAGACCGTGGGAGGAAACCAGAGCACCTGAGGGAAACCTGCACAGACACGGGGAGCACAACAAAACTGCATACAGACTGAGCTGAATTTGGACCCATGTCCAAACCCACAGCCCAGGAAACACACGTTCTGCTGCCCGTAACGATGGGTCTGTTCTTCTAAAGTAGGACGAAAAGCTCCGAACCTTCCAGCGAGCAACCAGAGGAGTGCTGTGGCGACTCGGCAGGTGTGGGGCAGCGGAAGTGCCCACCTGGACACATGCATTCATGTTCCTTGTCTTCTATTGTCCTTGGGCGGGCAGCGACGGTGGCGGGGAGAAGGAAGGCGGGGATTGTGATGTAGATAAGTGTCACTTATAAAGTCTTACTGCAGCCCCCTGGGGGGGGGGCAAAGAGGGAGAATAAAGGCGATGAGAGAGAAAAAAGGTTCATCCCCTGAGAGAAAGAGAGAATAAAGTGTCCCGGTGCGGAGAAAGAGAGGTCAGAGCGAGGGGGGGAGCAGGGGAGGGGGGCGCCGAGGGACCGGCACGGCCAGAAAGGAAACGAGTAAATAGGAGCAGCTCTAATAGGAATATCAAGGCAGCGAAAGGTAAACAGGGCGACACAAAGGGCACGCGGCGGCTCTGAGAGCGCTCGAGTGGCGGCACGCTGCTGCGGCGCGCCGATAACGTAGCCCTTCCCGCCTGCGTGCCGGAGATAAGCGGCGTGTTGGCACGCGGTGCCCCGATCCCCATTTCACAGTCTCTACTCATCCCCGCTGACAAAGAGGCGCCGTGCGGCGCCGCACAGATAGGGGAAAGAAATAAATAAATATTCCCTCCTCCCGCCGCTGCCTCCTGTTTGTCCATCTCCTGCCGCGCACACGCCATTGAGCAGGACACGCGCAGGCACACGCGGCGCGAGGATGGGACGGGATCCGGCGCTGCACCTGGCCTCGGGGTCCGACCGCAGCTGTTTACCCAGAGGCGACCGCACACCTGGCCCGCGACCTCCTGCGACCCTGAGTGTGCCGAGGGGGGGTCGGTGAACCCCCCGGGCGCCGGTGCCGCTCTAGTGTGCGTAACTGAGACGGCTTAACCACACGGGAGTTGGCATGTTCTCCTCGTGCTTGTGTGGCTTTCCTCCCACGGTTCAACGATGAGTTTCAGGTGGACTGGGGACTCTCAATGTGTGTGTGTGTGTCTGTGTGTGTTTGCCCTCCAACTGATGCCCTCTCCACGGTGCACCCTCCTTCACGCCCTGTGTGTCCAGGAAAGGCTCCGGACCACCGCATCCCTGCACTGAACTAGTGGTTGCTGATGATGGATGGGTGCCTTAATGACACGGACTGACGGTGTGATGCCGGCTCTGGACGCACCGTTTAAAGGCCTGTGGTCAAAGCCACTTAAACAGAACCCTTTATGGTTTGAGGTTTGCCGTCTGTTCAGCTTTGCCGAAACGACCTCCCTTGACCTGCTCCGCGCTCCTGCTGCGATTGCGCACGTGGCAAAGGGGATCTGAAAGCAGCTCGCCGCCCCGCTTGGTGTCGATTCCTCCCTGCCTTGCATGCGGCCACCTAAGTTCTGCTTGAAAAAAGTTATTTTTCTCCCGTTTTTTTCACACCGCAGGGGGTCATGGAACAGAATCCAAAGTGAACACCAACCCATCGGGTTTCTGGGATTTCGCCACGTCCTGGAGGTCAGGATTAGTGGTGCAGCCCGCCGCTGCGGCTTGTGGTGTCTCTTTAAAAGAGGAGCTCTGCCCAAGATGACTGCACCCTCCGCACACCTCCACAGATGGGTGCCGCAGCACGCCAGCTGGCGCAGGAACTCCCACAATCCCTTGCTGGCGCCTGGCCAGGAGGCCTGGTCAGCCTCACAGGCCCTTCGTGCTGTTGCTTCTGCAGCACTGGTACAAGCTGCAGAGACACACAGACATACACACAGACACACACACACACACACACAGATAAGGTCGTCCACACAGGGAACACGTGTGGCCCCCCCACGGGGAACTGGAAGCCTGATGGCGGTACTGAAAGGAGATGCGTGTGCAGCTGTGACCACAGGAGCGGGTCAATATGGTGTGCGCACACTGCCCTCCTCTCTCTGTTCCCCTTCGCGCCGGATTTGGCGTGATGAGGCCCCAAAGACCCGAGTGCGCACATGTGTTGATATTAGAAAACAGCTTCTGGATGCTTTTGTCCATGTGAAGTTCTGGTGCAATCAAATCTCCCAAATCTCATTTAGCTCATCCTTTTCTCTAAAGTGACTGACACTGATTTACCCTTTTATACAGCAGGGTAATTTTCAATGTATCAGTGCAGAGTAAGTACCTTAGTCAAGGGTGCTGCAGCAGGAGGCAGGATTGGAATCTGCAACCACTAAATGCTGAGGCGCTCGCTGCAGATTTACACTCACTATACTGGACACATGTAGGTTCACACACACACACACACACACACACACACACACACACACACACACACAGACACAGACACACAGTGTACCCGCCTGAACCTGAGGGTCTCTGTCCCTTTGTTCCCTCAAGGGCCCTGCTGGGGGTGGTCACTCACTGCAGGAGCAATAGGGGTTCGAACAGTGAATGGGGGAGGGTTGTGCTACAGCAAAGCCTGTGGACCTGGTGCCATTGGAAGAATGTCGAAGCCAAGTCTCATTCCACCAGGCGCCCCGTGTTTCACTTATGCGGGCGGTACCTGAAGAGGAAGACAGTCGGAAAAACCTGATAAGGGGGCGGAGCCAAAATCCCCCCAGCAGAGCCATATTCTCGCTGTCCCTGTGTTCTGATGGGGATGCACACCTTTCCTGTACCTCGCATATATGTAAATGTCAGTGCGACAGACTCAGGTCTGCCCTTTGTTCCCTTCAGAGGGCGCTGTGGCGTTGAGGCCCTGGAGCTCGAACCCTCACTCAAGTTAATGCTGACTGAGCTGTTCATCATCATCCCCCTCCTGTAAAACCCCAGACACACCAAAGCATAAAGAAGGAATGTAAACACAGGTAAGACTGTGTAAGAGTGTGTGTTAGAGAGTAAAGTGCCACCTTTTACCTTGTGCCACCACTGCTCTGGTAAATTACGGTAACTGGTACCCAGCCTGGGGTCTCTTTACAGCAGTTAAAGATCTGGACACCACAGAAACACTGTGTCCCATTATTAATCATGTCCCAAACTGTGTGCACTGTGGTTAAATAACACCAGACAATGCTAGGTGTTTGTAAGCTCTGAAGTCCCGCCCCCAAGCACTTGGAGCTCCGCCCATCAAGTCAAACCCCGCCCCTATTCTTGTTAAACATGTATTATATCCACTGAACGTCAGTGGGACACAGTTTAGATGACTGGAGGAGTGTTTTCTTTTGTGTGTTTTCTGTCTTGGTGCCCCCCCCCCCAGTCTTGGTGGAGAGGGGGGGTTTCAACGAGCTGCCAGTCAGTGGGGTGTATCCAGATGGCAGTCACAAGGCAGGCGGCACGGTGGGGGGGGAGGGGGGGGGACAGGACACACACACACATACACACGCACATACACATACACAAACACACAGTGAGCTTGATGAAGCCTCATGCATTATTTATGACACACAAACACACTCTTGTGGGGGGGGGGGGGGGGGGGGTGGCGACTGTCAGAAGGAGAACGCAGCCAAACTGCACTGAGCTTTACTGTTTTAGCTGTTTTCCCTCCTCCATTTGTCAGTTGGTTGTAAAGTCCTTCCAGGTGGACACATTCCCTTGGGTGTGACGGCAGAGGCTGTGTAGAAAATGCTCCTCTGCAGAACGGGCTGTGATCAGTAATGCCCCGGTGCTGCGGTTTGGGTTCGATTCCCTGGCCTTTGTGGATGTTGCAGATGTCTCACTGTGGATGGGTGTGTCATCATGGCTGCACCGTGGTCCCAGTACCTGAGCTCCTCCAGAATGAAGGCCACATTAGGATGATCAACCTCTCGCTGATTCTACCAAGTGGTTCTCGACTTGGGTCCTGAGAGTCGCTCGTTTGAATGGTGGACCTGAGGGAGATGCTCAGAGGTGGAACTGCCCACAGATGCGTGTCCTTCCCCTTTTATCCTCTTGTTCTTTGATCATGCTGTGACCTCCTCCAGGGGACAACATGACAGCAGGTTTAACCCCACCTGACTGATCCTTTGGGTCAGATGGTAAAACAGGGTATCGAGATGACATCCCTCTCAGCATTTCTTTCAGACCCCACTACTCTACTGTCTGTTCCATGAACTTGAACCGTATTTTTTTTAAATTCAATTCTATAAGCAGCTACTCATGTAAAGTACATGGTAATTAATAGTCTGGACTAAGAAAACATCTGCTAAAAGAGTAAATGTAAATGTGAATGTGGGTGTGGACAGGTGTGGATGAGTATAGCAAAAGCACCTGAGCACACCAGCAGCAGTCATATGTGCGGTGTGTGTGTGTGTGTGTGTGTGTGTGTGTGTGTGTGTGTGTGTGTGTGTGTGTGCGAGTGCTGGGATGCTCTTTGATGAAAGTGTCTTCCCTCTCTCTGCATGGAGACTTTTCTTTGAGCTCATCTTTTCTCAGACAATGCTTTGGAGTTCCAGTGATGGGCCACAATCCATCCTGACATTGCTTTTTCATTACTATTGTGCACAGTTTCCCAGGTGTCGTCCAACACCTCAAACATCTCTTGAAACGTACATATCGGTATGTATCTGTATTCCAGAACTTTCTGTGTGCACTTTCTCAGTAAAACGCGTACAGCATGTAAAAACAAAAAAAATACAAGTGACATACAAACAGTAAATAATAAAATAAAACAGTAAAACGGAGAAGACATGTGGACAACAAATTTTGTGAACAACAGATTTAGCGGCTCAGCAGGATAGCTGGGCACGGGTGTTTTGCGCAATCCTCTCAAGACCGAATGAAAAAAGTTGCACCTAAAATGTTGAATTACCAAAGCTAAAGGAAATAATAATAATAATAATAATAATAATAAGAATAATAATAATAATAATAATGGCCTGTGAACTGGCATCCTGTACAAGGTGCATCCCCCCTTGGGCTTGCACCCAGTAACTGTGGCATAGGCTCCAGGCAAGCAATAACCAAGACAAGCAGTTAATGAAAATGAGTGGATGCATGGAGTAATAATAATAATAATAATAATAATAATAATACTAATAATATATTATTATTGTTGTTATTATTATTACTATTATTAGCTCATAATTAGAAAACTCATCTTCAATTTAGTTTGAATATATTAAAATCCTTCTACTTTTAATTATGTTTACATCTCAAGCAGTAATTTTAAGCGGAAACGGAAATGTTTTTACCAGGAATCGGTAAAGCGAGAATGAGACCCCCTTCCTTCCATTTTTCAAAATCCGAAAATCATCACGACCTCACGAATGTGAGCTCGCGTCCCACATCGTGCTCTCCCTGATGGAGATGAGCCAGTGCGCGCATCCTTCTCTTTGGGTTCACTCTGCAAAGTAGGACGGCCCTTTGAACCCGGGGCACTTGAGCAGCACGGCGGTATAGTTCCAGGGAAACGGGCGTGACTAATGGGTAAATAGACAGCGTCTGAAGCACGGGGAGTCGCTGCGACGCCTCGGCGCACACATTAGAATAATCACAATGAAGTGGGCCCTCTCATTATGGGCCCAGCTTGACCGACAGCGACCGATGGCGCTCGCAGGAGCGTTCGCTTCTCGGGGCGTCCGTCAATAGATCTTTTGTGCGACTGAATGTGAGCGAGCCGTCAGCAGGCGGTGGGTGCCGGGGATCTCTCGTAACTGGCGCAGAGCCACGTGGCCTTGGAACACGGCGCAGCAGGTGTACCGCTGCGTGACCACACAGGTGCTGTGTGAGCGCCCGGAACGGGAGCCAAACCGTAGACGCGGGTGAAATCGGAATTCATACACATCTCAGGAGGAAGGATCAAATAATCGAAACCTGTTGGTTGCCGGACCATTGGGGGTGCGGTGGCGCAGTGGGTTGGACCGCGGTCCTGCTCTCTGGTGGGTCTGGGGTTTGAGTCCTGCTTGGGGTGCCTTGCGATGGGCTGGCGTCCCGTCCTGGGTGTGTCCTCTCCCCCTCCAGCCTTACGCCCTGTGTTACCGGGTAGGCTCTGGTTCCCCGTGACCCCGTAAGGGATGAGCGGTTCTGAAAGTGTGTGTGTGTGTGTGTGTGTGTGTGTGTTGGTCGCAGGGTCTGAGCAACACCTGGTTCTGACCTTGTTCCAATCCATCATTGTCGATGCCGTCCTCCAAAAGATTAATTATGGTGCGCTGTGGGCTGGTGGGAAGGGTGGAGAACACCCAGGCTCCGCCCCCATCCGGCGACCCCCCCTACAGACAGATGGACGTTATTGATAAATGCCAGTCTGAGGGGTCAGTTGTCGTTGTACACAGATTCTCAGTGCTGCAACTACCACCAGTGCCCCTCAATTCATCGCAGACCTTCCTCCAATCATTCACTTGCAGAACAGGTTCGGTGAGACTCCCTCAGTCCAAAAACATGTGTTCCCAGTGAACTCTGTGTGTGTTTGTGTGCGTGTGAGCCTGTAAAACAGCAGCGAGAGCCAGGCTGTTCTATCACAGCCCGTGACCCAGGGTCCCACAGAGCCCCACTGCTCACCTGCCATGAGCTGCAAAGCAAACGCGGCTTAATTAATACGGCTGCGCGCCACAGGACACGCAGGGGAAAAGCACCGAGCGCCAAGAGTGGATGAGCTGGGTGACTGGAGCAGGTTTCGCACTGATCATCCCATGAGGAGCAGCAGGCCGTCAGGGTCATTCCGACAGAAGAGGCAGGAAACCCCGACCCGACAGCGCCTCACACACATCAAATACACTTTTATTTTCAGCTCCTGGGAGAATATTTGACGTAAATTCTCGGATTTGTTTGTTTTATTCTGATTTCTATTACATACATTTTTTCTGATTATTTTATCTTTAGACACTTTTCTCTAGAGAGACTTACAATGTTATCCCAGCTACGGTTATATATCCATTTGGAGAACCAGGTAATTTTTTAACACCTTTCTTCAGAGCAACTTGCAATGATTTACAGAGCTGGAAAAATTTACTGTAGAATTTTAGGGTTAATATTTTGTTCAATGGTACTACAGGCAAAAATAAGATTCAAACCGGCAACCTTGGGGTCCAAATGCAACAGTTCTAACCACTCCGGTACCAGCTGCCCCAGGCTTCAGCTGCAGTGAGGTGCAAAGGGGCCTTGCCTCTGAATGGGGGTAACAGGAGCTCCCTGTCATGGGGGTGGGGTCTTCAGTGGTACAACCACAGTATGAGTGGGCACCATGAAGCCAGTAAACTGTTTCTTCTCTCTCACCAGGGATGTCTGTAAAATGAGGTGAACCCAGGCTGTGGGTAACATTTGAAGGCACCGCATTTTGTAACTAAAATAAAAAAATATATAGTAATCTTGGAAAAATTTGCACATACTGATGGAAACTACATGTCCCAAGTGGAGTCGTGGCAAACCAGAACCTAACGCAACAACATAGGGCACAGGGACACACCCAGGACGGGGCGCTAGTCTCTCCCAAGGCACCTCAAGCAGGACTCGAACCCCAGACCCAGGGGCACGCAGGACCTGGGCAAACCCGCTGAACTGCTGCATCCCCTGGAAAAATTAAAGTCTTGCTTAATAAACAGTTTTATTACAATCTGCCACCGTAAATATGATTTAAAACATAGTATGCGTCTATGTTGCAACTTTTTAGGTGACATTTCTTGGAACTGTCGCTCCAACGTGAAATAATATTAAATATTATATATTATTCATATTAAATATTATACATTTTATATTTATATTATATATATTAAATATTATTAATCTATTTGTTCCCTTAACAAACTTCATTGTAGAAAATGAGTTCAGCTTCCAGTCTCTTCTGTCACTAAAGTATAAATCTGTGTTCAGTGTGTATATCACGTTCACATATCATACATTATGATAAAGGACTATTTAAGAAATAACTTTTTCATAAATTCAGATTTTATTTTCCTTTTTCACAATATGTATCTATAATTTTCAACACATTTATGTGTGTGTGTTTGTGTATGTGTGTGTGTGTGTGTGTGTGTGTGTGGCTTCATTAATTGAGACACAAGACTGTAAGAGGGTCCACACTGATTTTTGCCCAGGTGCCACAAACCTTAGTGCAGGAAACAAACGCTCATGTATGATTGAGAAATGGTGCCACCAAGCTGTACCCCCAAAGTTCAGAGGGAATTAAAAAGGGGGGAGTTATTCAAATTCATACACGCCGCTCAGGTCTGCAGCAGATGTTGGCATAATTAAAATGAAGGAAAAAAAATGTGAAATTAATTTCAGGTTTAATGTAAATCTCGATGATTGGCAGACCTGCGCTAATCACCGCTCGCGTGCAAGGGAAATATCCACGCCCAGGTGCACACATCCTCGAGCATGACACACGCACGCTCGCGTGCCATGGGCACACACACACACGTACGGCAGGAACACGCACAAAGGCCAGGTCACACATGAACAAGGCTGCTCTGATTTGTAATATCAATATTATAAGTATATTTTATTAATAGATTTTTATAATACATATAATATTTAACTATAAATATTAGAAATAAATTATAAATATATATTTTAAAAACCATGTAAAAGGGAAGTGACTGAAGATAGTGGCAACATCTCTATCATGTTCATTTTGTTCATTTATTCCATCATAAGAGTGGGACTTTATTTTTATATCATAATGTGAGGACATAAAGAGAACATGAACCACAGCATGTACCCATAATTCAGTTCTCCTGTCTTGGATGTAACCGGCAGGGGAAGGGGCTACACACACGCCTTTACATGCACACACACACACACACACACACACACACACACACATTTTCAGAACCGCTTGTCCCATACGGGGTCACGGGGAACCGGAGCCTACCCGGCAACACAGGGCGTAAGGCCGGAGGGGGAAGGGGACACACCCAGGACGGGACGCCAGTCCGTCGCAAGGCACCCCAAGCGGGACTCGAACCCCAGACCTACCGGACAGCAGGACTGCGGTCCAACCCACTGCGCCACCGCACCCCCTCTACATGCACACATAGATACACATACAAACCCCAACATACAGATACACACTAACCTGGAAAAATAAGAAGTAATAGGAAGGAATTGATTGTTTAACAGGTGGGCTCAGTGGCACAGCAGGCTTGACCGGATCTGGCTGTCTGGGGTTCAAGTCCTGCTTGGGGTACCTTGTGATGGACTGGTGTTCTGTCCTGGGTGTGTCCCTTCTCCCTCCAGCCTTGCACCCTGTGTTGCTGGGTTAGGCTCTGGCTCCATGCAACCCTGCATGGGACAGGCGGTTTCAACATCGTGTGTGTGAGACTGTTCAATTAAGCTGTGTGCTTCATTTTGTTTAATCGCTGGACATAAAAAAATAAGAAGAATGACAGAGGGTGTCCAATAATATTTAGGCTATGAATCTTGAACGGAAACACTGTATGGCTCATGTATAAATATTGACTTTGTATGAAGGATATCATTTCTTGGTGATGGCAGGTAGCTGAGTGTCTGCACTTTTTATTTTATACAGCTTTACGGTCCACCTTTGTCAGCAAAGCTGATAACTTTAGAGGCCACTCCACAGACACACACACACACACACACACACACACACATACTTACAAACCACCGAGACACCCAAACACAAACTGACACAGACACGCTGGGTGCAGCGGTGATGGGACGGGAGCCTGGAACAAGGTGTTGAAGGACAAGTGCTCCTGAGTGTGTGAGTCACTGAGGCTGGAGAGCTCCTCACACACACCACAGTGGAGAGAGTGTGTGTGCACCAGAGGAGGGGGGGTGTACTCTATTGAGCAGAAGCAACCTTGACTGACAGCTTGATTGAAACCCCCACCGGAGTCACTATCTCAGTAAATCATGGTAAAATGTTTTGCAACTGAAATTATCCTACATCCAGGGCTCAAACTGTCATGTCCACAAAGCAAACGACAACACCTCACGCTGCACTAGCTCCTGAGTAATCGCTCACCCTATAAAGACCCTCTTCAGCTCCCGTAGCGTTGCGGAATCTCGTTTGGGATGACCGCCCTTCCTCGCGTTACTTCGCACACACACTTACTCTATTCTCTGTTCACGAGCTCCGGTTTTTGACTCCTTGCTTCGTTTTCTGACCACGTCCATGGATCCTCTTCCTTGTCCTGTTCGCCAATCGACCGACCCTTCGCCTGTCCCTGGTTTTGAAAACTTGCCTCTTCCCTCAACTTCAGACAAACAACGCTGCACTTGGGCTCAGCCGTCCCGGCTCCCTGTGTTCCTTGTGACACGAACCTCCACAGCGATGAACCCACAGCAGAGGTTCTTATTGTCTCCAGGTCCATGGATTCCTTGAAGAATCTTATGGAAGGTTAAGGCCTACTACAAATATGTCCATGAATACATTCAGAAAATAATATTTGTACTTTATTTATTAATGATATTCACTTACCACAGAAAAAAGCAAATAATATATGTGCTGCATTTTTTTAACTCTATTTATTTAGTGCTGTTTTCACAGCAATCCTGCACTGGATGAACTCCAGAAGCCCATCCACGGCTGTGGCTGCTCACACACTGTACATTGATCATATTTTAATCTGAAATAATTTTTGTCAATGAACACAGAGAGACTGCTCCATATTTTTCGTGTGTATGTCAGTCATGTGACGCGGATGCCCATCTGTGGATCGCAGACAGGAGAGGGGCCCCGGTGGGGGCTCAACATAGAGAGGGTAACAGAAAGTAGACATTCAGAGAAAATTAGGGAGGATGGGAAGAGAGAGTGAGACAGAAACGGAACAGAGGGACAAAGGACAATCACAAGGAGAGAGAGACACGGGTACATTTACATTACATGTACACTTATTCATTTAGCAGACGCTTTTGTCCAAAGTGACGTACATCTCAGCAAAAGTACAATTTATGCATTGCATTGAGAGAAGGAGATATAGCTGCAGACATGAAAGTCTCAAGCAAACCTAGTTTGTTCCCTACCACTTGCTGCACCGAGGTTCATCGTTCAAGTGGTGATAAGACACAGGATAGACAAATCCCGATACTCACACCAATTTTTTTTTTAAATTAAATATTATAAGATACATAAATGAGCAGTACAATACCAGAGTAATGGCTGAATAAAGGTTGTATCTGGGGATGATTCTGGAGTTACGATGTGTGAACAGTTACACCATAGATGATCCAAAGAGATCTTGGACAAAGTGGATCTGGAAAAAGTGGGTTTTCAGACCCTTCTTGAAAACAGACAGAGTTTCCGCAGTTCTGAGTGACAGGGGAAGGTCATTCCACCACAACAGTCCCAGAACCAAGAACCTCCGAGCTTTACTTTTCGTGCACGGGACCAAGCGAGCAGAAGTAGATGAGCGAAGGGGGCTGGCTGGGGTGTACCAGTCGATCAAGTCCTGTAAATAGCTGGGAGCAGTTCTATTGATGCATTTGTACACAGTAACCAGGGTCTTGAATTTGATCCGAGCAGCTATATGAAGCCAGTGCAGAGAGATGAGTAGAGGAGATACATGGGGACACTTTGGCAAATCAGACACAACTCGTGCAGCAGCATTCTGTAGAAGCTGCAGAGGTTTGATGGCATTAGTAGGAAGGCTACACGGGAGAGAGTTGCAGTAGTCCAGACGGGAAGTCACCATGACCTGGACAAGTAGTTGAGCAGAGTCAGTAGTGAGATAGGGATGGATCCTACGAATATTATGCAGGATGTATCTGCAGGACCGGACTGTGGCTTTGATGTGCTGAGAGAAAGATAGACTCGCATAAATCGTTATTCCAAGACTCTTAGCCAAGGAGGTAGGCGAGGTGAGTGAGTTGTCCAGTTTGATCGATAGATCGTGACAGGAGGATGGGCCAGCTGGGAGGTAAAGAATCTCTGTTTTGGAGAGGCTGAGTTGGAGGTGGTGATCATGCATCCAAGAAGAGATGTACGACAGACAGGCAGCAATGCGTGCGGAGATGTCTGACGCACCAGGTGGAAAGGAGAGGAAGAGCTGGGTATCATCAGCATAGCAGTGGTATCTGAATCCATGGGAGGCTATGACTGGACCGAGGGAGGAGGTGTAGATGGAGAAAAGAAAAGGACTCAATACCGAGCCCTGCAGGACACCGGTTGAGTCAGGCTGAGGAGAAGAAATAGGATCTGTCAGAGAGGTAGGACTCAAACCATCTTAGTGCCGCACCTTTGATCCCAAGCTGGTTAAGAGAGGAGAGTAGAATCCGGTGACTGACAGTGTCGAATGCTGCAGATAGATCGAGGAGGATGAGGATCAAGGAGAGGGAGGCAGCTCTAGCAGCTTGGAGAGCATGAGATACCGCCAGAAGGGCCGTCTCAGTGAAGTGACCAACTTTGAAACCAGACTGATAACCATCAAGGAGATGGTTCCGGGTGAGGAAATCGGACAGTTGATCATAGGCTGCCCGCTCAAGGGATTTGGACAGGAAGGAGAGGAGAGAGATTGGTCTCTAATTTTCAACCAGATTGGGGTCCAGGGAGGATTTTTTTAATAGAGGTGAAATTAGAGCGGTTTTGAAGGCAGCTGGGAAACAGCCAGAGGAGAGTGAGGAGTTGATGATAGAAGAGATGAAGGAGGGGAGTTGCGGGGGAATGTTCTGAAGGAGTGATGATGGGATCGGATCAAGCGAGCAGGTGGTGGCTCTGCGCGATATCAGGAGGTCAGCAACTTCAGATTCAGAGAGCGGCTTGAAGTTGGAGAGGATAGCTTTGCAGGGAGGTCCAGCGCAAACCGGGCAGGTTGATGGTGAGCATTTATCAGTGATCGCCTTGATTTTGTCTCTGAAAAACAAAGCAAAGTCTTCAGCAGTGAGAGAAGAGGGAGGAAGAGGTGGCGGGGGACACAGAAGGGATGAGAAGGTGGCAAACAGTTTGTGTGGTTTTTTGGATGCAGACTGTATTTCGTTGTGGAAGAAGGAGGTTTTAACTGAAGAGACAGCAGACTGAAAAGCAGCTAAGAGTGACTGGTAAGCATCCAGGTCCGATGGACGCCACCTTCGCTCTGCAGCCCGCAGTTTGGTCTTGTTAGTATGTAACGTATCAGACAGCCATGGGGTAGCCATGGGGCGTGCTGGTCTAGAAGACAGAGGGCAGAGAGAGTCAAGGATGGAAGACAGGGCAGAGAGGAAAGTATTAGTGGCATCATCTGAGATAGATCTGAGAATTGTGGAGCAGAATGGAGAGCAGCCAGAGTAGCAGTGGGTAGGACTCATAGAAACAAATAAGATGTATGAGTGAGACAGGATGGGAGCAGAGCGAGACAGGCAGAGAACAGAGGGGGCGACAGGACAGGAATGGAGAAAATGACAAGCTGGGAATAAAGAGAGACAGGATGGGGACAGAGAGATGGGGAGTGACAGGTTAGGAATTGAGCGAGAAAGACAGGATGGGAATGGAGAGGATGACGAGCTGGGAATAGAGAGAGACAGGATGGGAACAGAGAAAGAGAGGACAGGAAAAGAGAGAGAGGCGAAGGTAACAGAGAGATAGAGAGAAACAGGTTGAGAATAGAGAGAGATGGGTTGGGAATTGTGAATAAAGAGAGAGACAGGTTGGGAATGCAACAGGAGAGTTGGTGTGTGATTGACAGAGAGAGGATGTGTTTTGCTGATGTATATCCATACATGACCCATTGTAAGTAGTGTCTCTAGCAGTGTAAGTCACCGTGGTGAATAAGGTGTGTGGGCTGATAACACTACACAGAGGTCATTGGAAGTCGCTCTGGAGAAAGCGTCTGATCAATAAATAAATGTAAATAAATGTAGATGTAAATGAGAGAGATGGAGCAGAATCAGAGTGAGAGAGACAGGAAAGACACATGGAGACAGGAAGAGGAAGGGCGCGCCAGAGGGACAGCAAGACGGGACGGGGGCGCAATGAGACGGGGGGCCGTGCGCCGGCGGGCACTATGTGGCTGTAGCACTCCCTATGCGGGAACGCGCCGGATGCGCTCAGCTCATTAAAACGCACCCATTATCCCCACATTTGCACGCATCACATGCAAAACTAATTTACTTGTAAGAAATTAAAAGTTCATTTTAATTGAGCTCGCGCTGCAGTATGCAAATGAGGAGTACATAATGTACATTGAGGCAGAAACAACACGCTGAAAGCGCACTTAACCCTTTCCTCTCCTGGGACAAAAACACATGACACACACACACACACGTGTGGTACAGCCATGTGTGAGGGTGAAGAGGCTCGTTCCGCCCGACTGGAGCGTTTGTCCACATTTTGCTGACGTCGTCCTCGGAATGGGACACGAGTCCAGCTCTGTGTCGCCATGTTCCTACAGTACGTGCAGCACGACGCCGACAATGTTTCAAAGCCTGACGTGTCACCGGCTTTGGCCAAGAGCTGAAATCTCACACTGCAGTCACCTCCATCGCTGCTGTGTAGGCCTCATACTGCACAGTATTATTACTGAGTCATTACACCCAGTATTATTACTGCCTTATTAAATACAATATTATTTCTGACTTATTACATGTAGTATTATTACAGTGTTATTTCTGCCTTATTAAATACAATATTATTACTGACTTATTACATTTAGTATTATTACAGTGTTATACCTCCCTTATTAAATACAATATTATTTCTGACTATTGCATATAGTACATTATAGTGTTATTACTGCCTTATTAAATACAATATTATTTCTGACTTATTGCATATAGTATTATTTCAGTGTTATTACTGCCTTATTAAATACAATATTATTTCTGACTATTGCATATAGTACATTATAATGTTATTACGGCCTTATTAAATACAATATTATTTCTGACTTATTGCATATAATATTGTTTCTTATTATTACATATTACAGTATTATTACATGTAGTATTATTGATATTAAATATAGTTTCATTAGAGCTTTATCAAATACAGCATTATTAATGCCTTATTAAATAAAATATGACTAATGAGTTTACATTTACTCATTTTGCCAACACTTTAAAGCCACTTACAAAGTTGAGGTTACAGTTATTATAAGCTTGCAGTAGTTTACCCATTTATACAGCTGGCTAACTTTTTACTAGAGCAATTTGGGGTAAGGATCTTGCTCAAGGGCACTGCAGCCAAAGGTGGGGATCAAACCTGTGACCTTTGTATTCAAAGGAAGTAGCTCTAACAACTACACTACCAGCTGTCCCTATCAAATAGCTATGAGTTATCATTTATAGTATTATTACAGTGTTATTAAATACAGTATTCTTAGTGCCTTATTTAATACAGTGTTATTACTGCCTTATTACAGTATTTTTATTGCGTTATTAAATACAGTATTATTACTCCCTTATTAAATACAATATTATTACAGAATTATTGCTTATGGTATTATCACAGTGTTATTAAATACAGTATTATCAGTACCTTCTTAAGTACAGCATTACTACTGCCTTATTTAATACAATATTATTACTGTGTTATTACATAGTATTATTACTGTTATATTAAATTCAGGGTTATCACTGCTTTATTAAATATATCATGTGTTAATTTAGCAGATGCGTGTCTCCGAAGTGACAAACAGCTCAGAGAGAAATACAGTTAGTACATTAGATCAACAGAAGGAGTGATTTGGATGCAGACACGTATTTATAAAGCACAGTTAATTTGACACATTCCACCATATGAACCAGTATACATCACATGAGTAGGTGCACAAAGGCTTATCCATTATTCAACAAATTGTTCTTTAAAAATTATTTGACACAAACACGTACACATTTATCATGCACTTACGAGATCAGGGGAGAAGTGAGTCTGAAAGAGAAGAGTTTTGGGACCCTTCTTGAATGTAGACAGAGATTCAGCAGTTGTGAGTGAGAGGGGGAGGTCATTCCACCACATCAGAGCCAGAACTGAAAACCTTTGTGCTTCTGATTGGGAACCTTTCATCTGTGCGACCACAATGCAGGCAGAGGTGGAGGAGCGAAGCAGTGTGGTTGAGGTGTAGTGGATGATCAGCTCTTGTAGATGTCAGGGAGCAGATCCATTTATGCATTTGTAGGCCATAACCGGAGTCTTGAATTTTATCCCGGCAACTGTAGAGAGCCAATGTAGAGAGACAAGGGGGGGGCGGTATATGGGAACACTTCAGCAGGTCAAACACAACTCATGCAACAGCATTCTGTATCAGCTGTAGAGGTCTGATGGCAGGGGCTGTTATATTACAGTAATAATGCGGTATTATTCCTGCCTTCTTACAGTAATGAGGAAAACCGAGGAACAGAGTCCACGGTTGTGTCTGAGAACGAGGAGCGAGGCGAAACATGGAAGCAAATTCATAATCAAAACTCACGTCAGTGTTGGTTTCCACAAACACAGAGAAAACACACACACTCATGCAGGACACAGGGGAGTCACAGTTGAGTCCATGTGTCTTGGCTGGGTCCTGCTCTCTGGTGGGTCTGGGGTTCGAGTCCTGCTTGGGGTGCCTTGTGACAGACTGGTGTCCTGTCCAGGGTGTGTCCCCTCCAGCCTTACGCCCTGCGTTGCCAGGCTAGGCTCTAGCTTGCTGTGACCCCACCCGGGGCAAATGCTTTCAGTGTGTGTCTGTCTTGTATTGACCTTTTACTGGGTTCATTCTGCACAGACACACACACACACACACACACACACACACAAATCCAAAACAGTGACAGAACACAACGCTCTTATCCTGGACATGCAGTTGCGATAAAAATTTTAGGAACCCAAACCCCAAAGAAGTATCTGCATTTCTACACACTACAAATGGTTCTTAAAATGTGATCTCACCTTTATCTGAGTCATATTAATAAATAAAGCGTTCAGATTATTTACTGTAACGCAACACACAAGCATTTCACATTGCCATATCTTCATTGATGAAATAGTGTAGACGGTCGAGGGCATTCATGGTAAAAGTGGGAACCTCCACAATGATGACCTCTTGAAAAGAGGGCATCCCAGGACACGCCCCAGACACACAGGGAGCACCACTGCCACCTTTCCCAGCTACAGAATCATGACACGCTACTGAACACCCACAAGGTCTCACACCAGAATGTATTTTACAGTGAAGTCACTTACGATTTGTGTCTACGGTTCATCTGCGGATGACTGGGGGTGACTATGTAATTGAACAACCAGACAGTCCAGTGCATCGCATTACACACACACACACACACACACACACACACACACACACACACACACACACACACACACACACACACACACACACACACACACACACACACACATTGTCTAAAATCCCTTGTCCCAAGCAAGGTCGCGGCAACACAGCGCATGAGGCTGTAGGGGGAGGGGACACACCCAGGACAGGACGCCAGTCCATCACAAGGCACCCCAAGTGGGACTCAGACCCAGCAGAAAGCAGGACCTGGCCAAACCCGCTGCACCATCGTGCCCCCTGTGCATCACATTACACACACACACACATTTTCAGAACCGCTTGTCCCATACGGGGTCACGGGGAACCGGAGCCTACCCGGTAACACAGGGCGTAAGGCCGGAGGAGGAGGGGACACACCCAGGACGGGACGCCAGTCCGTCGCAGGGCACCCCAAGCAGGACTTGAACCCCAGACCCACCGGAGAGCAGGACTGCGGTCCAACCCACTGCGCCACCGCGCCCCCCTTGCATCACATTATTATTTCTTAAATCATTTTCCAAAGTTTTCAAAAAAATCTGTAAAATGCAAAAGTTCCTCTTTCAATGTTTGAAGTGATTTACAGCACATACATATAGCTTATAAGGATAACATACAAAAATTGTATAACAAATATAGATTTGAGAAGGAAGTGTTGCTAAGTATACAACATGGAATGTGACTTTTATTTTCATATTTTGTGACATTTTGACATTTTTTGATGAAAACATTTTATTTACGTATAGAAAATAGGAAACAAGTAAAACTGATTGTTTTTAAAAAGCACGCAGGTGAAAAAAAGGAGTGATCGGTCAGTCCCATGACTGGATCCCCCCTTGGTGTGGTCATGTGGATGAGCTGTATTTATTGTGATGGATGGGTATTTGGGCCAGGGTGTACCATGTCTCCCAGGCTCTGGACCAACCATGACTTTGCACTGCTAAGTAGTTATTGCACAACAAATGGACAATTAATACTTATCTGTTATTTCAAGACATATCAATGAAACACCACACACACACACACACATTTTCAGAACCGCTCGTCCCTTACGGGGTCACGGGGAACCGGAGCCTACCCGGCAACACAGGGCGTAAGGCCGGAGGGGGAAGGGGACGCACCCAGGACGGGACGCCAGTCCGTCACAAGGCACCCCAAGCGGGACTCGAACCCCAGACCCACCGGAGAGTAGGACTGCGGTCCAACCCACTGCGCCACCGCACAATGAAACACCAATGAATTAATATTTAATTTCCACATATATGTTTTTAATCACACATATTCTGGTATTACAGTGTACACCCCCCCCACACCCCGTGAAGTATCTGCAACATTCCTACTAGAGCTATTGGCATAAATGTTACCTAAAGACATCATCATTGTCTCCCATGTGCAGAAATGTGAATGACTCAACGAAGAGATCAGCCCCGTGGCTCCCGTTTGGGCTCTGAGGCTGTAGGGGTTCCTAGGACAGGGGTCAAAGGTCAGAGAGTAATGACTGCAGGCTGTAAATAAACGAAAGTGGGTGTTTTTCCCCTGCTCCTGCACTGACCAGTGCTGAAGTAATCACTTGACTTGGATGGAAGGTCATGACCGCTGTGACTGCTCTGTTCTCTCTAATGAAGCCAGTGAAGAATATCTGAGGCCTGTGGAGCTGCTGGGACTGACCTCTCCATGCCACAGCGGCGGAGGAGGGGGTGAATCGATGACCGACCACCTCTGACTGACATGAACACGTCTGGCAAACAGATGAATTTCAGTCTTTAGACCTCCAAGGTGCATTTTGGGTAACATGGCTGCTGTTAGATTAAAAACGATTTGAGAGGTATCATGTTCTTTATTCATCCATCGCAGGGTCATGGTGACCCAGAGCCTATCCTGGAAGTATAGGGTGCAAAGCAGGGTACACCCTGGACAGGATGCTTGTTCATCACATGCATATTTCAGAATGACTTATCCACCTGAAGCACACATCTTGGGACACTGGGAGGAAACCAGAGCAGCTGAAGGAAACACATACAAACACAGAGAGAGCTTGGAAACTCCACACAGACTGAGCTTGTTTCGAACCCACAGTCCAGCAGCTGTGAGGCACCAGTACTACCCGCTGTGCCGCCCTGCTGCTCAGATCCCGCATTCTGAAGGGTGTAAATCCATACAAGCATTCCTGCATTTTTAAAGCCCACAAGAGAGCGTTAACATTAAGCATGAGGAGTGCGTCCTCAACATGAGTCTCACATTCAATGTGTCAGACGTGTGTTGTGTGATACCACCGTGAGGGCTCCATAAACACGCCCGAGGCCCACGCTGGGAGGTGTGTGGTGAAGGTCGGCCCTTAATGAGGCTCGTGTCGTCCTGATAGAGCGCCCCGCCTGGCACGCAGCTGACAGTCAAGGGCACAGCGCACAGCCATGGATAGTGGGTGGGGGGAGGGGGGGCGGTGTTGGCACGTGTGTTCCTGGAGCTTATACTGGATGGATGGAGAGGGGTCTTCAGGTAGCTCAGTGATGCAAACATGGATTCATGGAGATATGCTTCTCCTCTCAGAGGCTTCAGCTGCTCTGTTCCTGTCTGGGTGCAATATGAGGGATAACTCAGCCTGAGTGGGAATGAAGTGTTTGTGGTTCAAGGTTCACTTCATTGTCATTCCACACGGATGCAAATGCACAAGACAGAAGGAAATGCAGCTCCTCTTGGGCCACAGAGCGACAACACACTTGACAGTCAGCGTAGCGTCACAAAGCAACACAGAATAGCCGAGCGGCAGTCAGTTAGCAGCTGGTGTAAAACTGGGTGTTGGTAATATAGGTATATAAATAACAGCACAGTAAAGAGTAAATGAATAGGGAAATATGTAGGTGTTTATGCATCTATCCATCCATTTTCAAAAATCATTTACCGTATCCAGATTAGGGTCACAGGGGTCAGGAGCCAAACCTGGAAACGTTGGGCACAAGGATGGGGGATGGGTACACCCTGACCTGGCAGTGTATAATGATATACAGTAATACCTCGCCCTACGTCGTTTCGTGTTACGCCGTTTTTTGTTAAATGTATACGGAAAAATACAATTCGTCTTGAGTCGGCTGACGCGACTTTACGTCAGTCAGCCGAAAATACAAAAATTGTTAAAAATTTAAAAATCACTTGAAAACAATAAAAAGTGTAAAATCAAATAAAAATAAACGTTAAAATATATAAAATAATATATTGTAATCTATAAAATCAATTAAAAGCTTAAAAAGAAAAAAAAAAATTGTCTTATTTACCTGCCATTTTTTTGTAATTTTTTTTTTTCCTTTACTTTAGCATTAATTGAAATGTATACACTTATTAGGCGTTTATAAGGAGTCTAAGTCAGTTTTTTAGGGGTTATTTCGTTTTCTGTAGTTTTTCGACTTAAGTCGCGCCCTTCGGAACCAGTTAACGACGTAGGGCGAGGTATCACTATACCTATATAGAGCACAATATACCTATATATAGGTTCCTGTATATATAGATATATATATATATATATGATGTGTTGGCAGCTATATGCTGTTGTGGTTGATTTCTATGCAGGCATGTGCGGGACAGCTACATCAGCACACGCAGGTGGGGTATGTGCAAAAAGACCCTGCGGCTCAGGCAGCCGACTCAGGAGCACAACACTGGAGCGGCCCTCAGGTAGTTTGGCGGCGGCAACGGATGCGGGGCAACACCCATCAACTCCCTGAAGAGAGAGAGAGAGAGAGCGAGAGAGAGACTCCCGAACTGTCTGGGGAATAAAAACACACCCATCTCCCCTGCAAAATTCAAATGCAAATGTGTTGTTTTCCTTCCCCCCTCTATCTAGCACCCCCCACCCCCACCCCCCTCTGCTTCGTTCCTTTTGTCTCGAAAATTAGCCAAGCAGAGTGCTCGGGCGGCTAATTACGTATTCAAATGAAAGAGGTTCGTTAATGTTGCACAGGGGAGAGTGGAGATGATTGGGAGAGGGTGATGGAATTGAAATGAGCTCTCCGGCGTTGGCAGCCGCGCATCTGGAACCAGCCGAGCGGATCCCGGCAGATGTCACCTCCTGGGGGGTGGATGGGGGGGTGGCATGAGCGATGGGTGTGTGTGTATTGTGAGTGTTACATGTGTGTGCGGGCGTGGGGGTGGGGGGGTCGTGGTGGTGGTGGTGGTGGTGGTGGGCCGGGGGGATGCGACGCACGTTCCCCCCGTTCCACAGGAGTCGAAAGGCAGAGCTTTGTCTCTGCAGAGGACTTTTAGCAAGGGTGGGGGGATTTTAAAAAGCCAGATAAAACAAAAGAATTTTTGAACGGGGGGAGCGAATGGGCGAGAGCTCGGCCCGCTTGTGTCCCGCTGCGCTTCTGCCTGCAATCATGGAGATGATTAGGACGGGGTTATCTGCCAGGCATGGCACTGCAGGGGGCCCCCTGAGAGTGGCCATGTGCCACCCCCAGACCACATCCAGCTCCGCACTTCATTCAGATTCCGCCACACAGTTCTTAATATTGAGCAGCCTTGAGGGTCGCCATGAATGGGGGGCTGTTGGAGTCCTGCTGGTGACCCCATCACAGGGTGCCCCAGCTGGCCAAGGTAAAAATGAGGAAGCCATCCTGGAGGGTCATACCACAGTGAGGCGCCACCAGGAGCTCCTGCCCCATCTTTTGTCTGTTCAGTCCTGGTATCACAGCCTTCACACCCCCAAACCCACCCGTTCCATTCCTGTATGAAGTCGGTCATCTAATTCTGTGCATTAGGAGTTGAGACTGACTGGTGTTTCCATACACACACACACACACACACACACACACACACACACACACACACACACACACACACACACACTCTCTCTCTCTCTCTCATCCTGTATTCATGGGCCGTGTCCTGTCAGCTCCCTGCCCCAGGGCACCTTACCTTCTGCCCTGCAGGTATCATTAGCATGGGCCTGTGGAGTCTTTATTGATCCTATGACTGCTAATGGCATGTGCTGCACATCCCCAGGGGGCCGGTCCTTTGAAGCCAGTTGCCCCGGCCCCACCCACAGACTGCATCCAGCACCCCGACAGTGCTCCCCACGGGCATCCTCAGCGGTTGGTGCCAGCCAGCAAGTGGGGCACCTGGGAGTGGCGGTGGGGGGTGTTGGATTTTAATAAACCTGAGCTGCGTGAACCACAGGCTGACCAGGATCGGGATTCCTGATCTCTGCTGTGGGTCCGAGCTGGGAGGTATTCGCAGGAAGGGTGGCAATCTGTGTCTGGGTGCCTTCTCCCTCTCCCTCTCTCTCTGTCTCGCTTTCCCCCGACTCGCCCTTTTTTCCTGCCCGTTCTGACGGAGATGCATGGTGTTTCTAATTTGGCATGCAGACATTAATTCCAGCACAGCTGCTGCCTGCGCCGTCTCCCCGAAGGCTCCTGTCTAATGTGCAGCTTCAGAGACGCGCGGCAAATTAACACCATTTGTTCTGCGGAGCATGCCTTCTTCTCAACGCTACACGCATATCTTATTACTCCGTGCCAGTCGCAACGTGGAAAAGGGGCAACAATAGAGAGAGAGAAAATTCCGGTCGAAAATGAAAGATGCTAACTCTATTGTCAGCCTCCCGTAAGATCTGAGGGCCCATTATACGGTCCTTGGTTGGGTTTCCCGACCGAGACGCCCTCATGCTCTAGCAGCGGTCCTGCTCTCTTTGTGCGGCGGTGGCTTTGCATGTCAAAACGCAAAGCCACCGGTGGATCAACGATGAGCCTGCAGCGAGAGACCCCGCAGATCTGGCCACACATGCCTTGAAAGGTAGGTATGCCTTGTGGGTAACAACAGCACCTGGCAGGTAACAGCTTCCCACCAGTCGATTCAGTCCTACTCATGGATCTTCTGGCGGTGAAGGTCAGATCTTGTCCTTTTCTTTAAAATAGTGGTGGGAAAAGAACTTCTCCGTGTGGTGTCATGTGTCCAGCATGTGGCAAGCGAGGAACCATAAAACACAGGACATGATTCTGGAAAAATCAGTGGACCGGTTTGTGTGTGAGGAATGAAAGCACGAGGAAAACCTCTGGTTTGAATGATGGAGAAGGTAGCTCCTCGGTCCATTGCCCAGGTCTCCTCATTGAAAGGAGACATTCTCATGGCCTGACATGACCAAATCTCTGGCCCCGGTTACTTGTTCGCTGCCACCGGGGAGCTGGTTATCTCTTGGCTGGTCCATTTCCCAAGGACATCCCAGGTAGGGCAGACAATTGTGAGGAAACTCACACACAGTGTAACACACTGAACTCCCTCATATAATCATACATAGATTCATCTATACTCACTTTTCCTATTAGTGGATATTTCCTATAGTGGATAAACACGGTAGCATGGTGGCCCAGCAGGTACCACTGGTGTCGCAGAACACCTGGAATGTGCATTTGGACATGGGTTAAAAATTGTCTGACTGTCTCAGAGTCTGCATGTTCTCTCGCGGTGGACTGTGCTTACATTGCAGGGTGCTCTGCTTTCTTCCCACAGTCCAAAGATATGTGTTAAGGTGAATTGGTGGCTTTGGTGAAATTGCTCATAGTAAGTGTGTGTGTTACAGTGCTCTGTTGTACGCCGGCGTGAGGGAGCAGGGAGACTGCCGCAGTGTACAGAACGCTTAAGTCACTTCGCATAAAGGTGCCAGCATCACAAATACCTAGTATCTGTTTTTTCGCTGCTTTGGAGAAAAGCATCATGAAATGAATAAATGTGAATGTACAGCACACTGACAAACAAACACACTCTGCTTTTCACACCCATATCCATACTGACACACTGCAAAACACTCTCACACACACCAGTGGTAAGATGAAAAATAATAATCAAATACAGGCTCAGAATTCTCCCTACGTGTCATGAGCGACATCTTATTGATGTCTAATTAACCAGGAATTTAAAGCAAACGTGTTGGGGGTGTTTCTGGACAGAAGCAATCTGATGTTATTCTGCTGCAGCCAGGTTGATGGTGGTAGGGGGGTGCTGGGATATGTCAAAGAAAGTCAGGCTCATGAGGGAAGGAAAGAGGAAGTCAGGGCAAACCAGGTGGGTGGTCTATATGGGGGGACGTGGCCGATGGACAGGCAGCGCTGTGGATGCACAGACTTGGCAAAAAAATCTGCTGCGGCATCTGCTGCCTCCACGACTACCGCCGTGATGTCACTGCTTCTGCCATCAGCTGTCAGCTTGGACGCCGGTCAAGTCCTGCTGTGCCACGCAGCCGTTCCTCTAAGCTCCATCGACTCGGGTTGGAATTTCCTTCCTGTGGATGATGTGGACGTGTTGGGCTTTCTTGAGACACCTGCAGCGACATTGTTATGTGTGCTAGTAGTAAGGAGTGTTCTGGATCTGATTGGCTGTAAAGTGAGCGTGGATCCAAAAAGGCTCCAATACGTTGGTGTCACGCGCACCTCGCCCGCACCTGCCTCTCATCAAGGCGGTACGGGATGAAAAGACCGAGATTCCACACATGCTTGCAGAACCTCACTCGAGCGACCGCTACTCCCGTGTATCCAACGATTCCTGTCCTTCCAAAGTTCCTGATCTCCTGGCTACTGACCTTCCCTTCATCTTCTTGTTTACGTCCTTTGTCTGCCCCAAGAAACCCCGAACGCACATCGCTCGACCCACGCCTGTTCTCGACTACTGCTCCACGTCTTGCATCTTGGCGTTATACGTTAACAAATGGAGCCAACAACTGGGTCCCACTCACCTTCGCCCCGGCTCCCATTATTCCAGCATGACAGCTGGTCATCCCCTTGACCACATGTTCACGGATTGGTTTTCCAGCACTGGGCTAGAAATATATTCCGTGCCCGTCTCCTCCATGTCCACCTTAATCATTATAAACAGTCCAGCTGGGCTGTAGAAAAATCCAGCCCTCCTACAGCTCAGCCTGCGCAAAATTTCTTAATTGGAAAATCGTGATGGCTGCCATGTTTTGACCTCAGGAGAACATGATAGAGTAAAGGGGCAGTGAGATTTGATGATACTGTGGTTTCAGTAACTCCACCAGCACACCAGGTACACACCAAAGCTCCAGCATTCAGAGGACTCCTGTTACCCTGCTTCTGGAAACCGCAGAACATAGATTGGACAATATGTGAGACCACATTGTTGAATTAAACCATTTACATTTCATTACAGGGAACTCTCCTGATGTGAGGGCACATCGATAGACATTCAATAGGAGAAGAACTTCCTTTATCGACTCCCAGCATAATTGCAAGACAGTCTATTATTCATGTATTATTGTCTATTATTCATGTATTATTATTTATTGATCATGCAGATGCCCATACCCGAGCTGGAGTAGCGCACATCAGGAGATATGAGTGCGTGAGAGGCACGGTGCGGCTGTAGGTAAGTGCTGAATAGGCGAGGGGTCGCCAGGCGAAGTGCATCGTCAGCCCTCGACATTAGTAACCACTGGGCAGCGTTGCTCTGGCTTTGAGCAGGAAAGGTGGAGATGAATGTTTGCACGGTCTGTGCGTCGGTGCTGAAGACCAGTGTGGGGTGCGGAGAGAAAAGGTGGCTCAGATGACTGCTGAAACGATGACGTACATCTCGGTCATCCATGTCTGCATCTGTTAGTCCTTATTTTGTATGCTATTTAGTCTTCTCATTGGCTCATCTTCACCTAGACACCTTCAAGACCCTCCACTCCTCCACCTAGGGGCACCTCATGGTTTCACTTACAAGGGGTCCAAAATCAGCAGTCTGTTGGTTTTCAGTTTTAACCCTGATGTGGTACAGTAAGATCCCTCTGTACCTCAGAGCTGCTGAATCCATCCTAGCATTCAAGAGGGGTCTCAAACAAATCTCTTTCAAAGCCATTCCTCTCCTGATCTCCTAACTGCTCTAAAATTTGTATCACACCATCTGCTATGATGACCTTTAAATTCTTGTTTATTCTGCAGGCAGCTACTCGTGGAATGTGTGATGGTAAAAATGGCGCTACTGATCAAATTGACTGTGCTTTGACTATAGCATCTTCATCTATCTTTTGTGAGATGCAGTCCTGGTTACTCTGAGTTGTATGTTGTTTTGGAGAGAAGCATCTGGCAAACAAATAAATGGAAATGTAAATGTAGATGTCCACAACCCCTCGGTCTTGACTTGTCATTAAGCGACCGGTAACCAAGACAAAGTTCTAAGATGGGAAGAGATGATTCGGACTGGGAGACTGAGACAGACAGATGGAATGTATGGGGGGGACAGGCGCCTGGTATGTGGCCTGTTGTTGTGCAGGATGATGAAATAAATAAATAAGCAAGCTCCCGGTTGCCCATGAATATTGCATTAGCAAGCGAGCGGGGCTCATGCAACCCGAACATCTGGCCCTGTCCGCGGGGACCCTCGTGGCGAGAAAACTGCAACTTTGGTTGGGGGGTGGGGGAGATAGCAATAAAAAGGGAAAAAAAAGGAGCACGGTTTCGCATCATACGGCTGATTTGTTTTGCTAATTTGATTTTTTAACACCAGCAGCCCTAAGTACCCATACAACATGAAAGGCAGTCAAGGAGACTCTCTAAAGTATGGCAGTGGAGCACAAAACAGGGTCGAACCCACTACCTGACCTTCATATCTCAATGGCAACTTTGTGGTCTTTGGGCTTGTGGTGGGATGAACGCCGAGGTTCAGCATGAGAAACGAGTTTGCCCACAATTAATATTTTATCAAGGTTTTTTTTCTCACTACTGCCCAAGTTGAATGGTTTATTGAGCCCGTCTCCGTCACAGAGCTCCACATCTGAATGGCTCATTGTCCAACGCTAATAACGTTGAGGAAGGAGCGGCAGCCAGGCGCTTGAAAAGCCCACGAAACACTGAGTCGGGGAGGGAGAGGAGCGGCGCGACGACCATCATCTGCATAATTGTTGCAGGAGAACTCGCTGTTTGCTCCTGCAGGTGTACAAAGAGAGCGGCCTTGTCGCTCTACTGCTCACCAGAGACACCACTCATTGTAGCTCGCCCTGCCATCCGCTCGGATTGCTGTTTGCTTTTTCCTGCGTGGGTGTGATAGAAAGAAAATGGAAAAAAAGGAATAAAAATGATCGACTAATTGCTTCAGATAATGAAAGTTACCCCTTTGGATCCATTTGCACCACTCTCCGGCAGGCCGTGAGGACACCAGCGAGTGACACGACGATCAGCCTTTCTCACCTGCCCCAAGGCATAGAATCCAAATCACACCCTATTTTCCCTATTCTCACCTACACCATTATACCTCCAACAGTCCACATGTACACGCTCCATAGATACCACACACACACACATTTTCCGAACCGCTTGTCCCATACGGGGTCACGGGGAACCGGAGCCCACCCGGCAACACAGGGCACAAGGCCAGAGGGGGAGGGCACACACCCAGGACGGGACCCCAGTCCATCGCAAGGCACCCCAAGCGGGACTCGAACCCCAGACCCACCGGAGAGCAGGACCTGGTCCAACCCACTGCACCACCGCGCCCCCGACTCCATAGATACCACACACACACACACATTTTCGGAACCGCTTGTCCCATACGGGGTCACGGGGAACCGGAGCCTAACCCGGCAACTCAGGGCGTAAGGCTGGAGGGGGAGGGGACACACCCAGGACGGGACGCCAGTCCGCCGCAAGGCACCCCAAGCGGGACTTGAACCGCAGACCCACCGGAGAGCAGGACTACGGTCCAACCCACTGCGCCACCGCGCCCCCTTCCATAGATACCAATGGGATTAAATTAAAAAGCGCATTTGGGGTTTGTAAATCGAGCTTTTAAAATCAATATTTTCACAGTCTTAATTATATTTGGGCATCTGTAGGCAACATGGAAAAAAATGAAAATAGTCTGACGTATGTCCCCCCATTGCAGGATCTTTGTGAGATTTAAAGAATGTAGCGCTTGCGTCGGCATCCATGTGTCGTGAACATATGCAGAAAACTTTAGGTTCTTTTCAGACATCTTGAAAACCGCAGACAATCAATTATTTATAGGGCTTTTTATTATCGTGGCAAGTTTGCCAGTTGAGTTCAGTGTCTCAGTTTCAGCCCTGTCTCCTGCGCCCATGCTGCGTACAGTATGTTCTCCACGGGTCCTGCCAATCAAGGAGGAGGTGGGATGGTCAGGACAGACGGTCAGCCAATGGGCTTTGTAGTGTCTTTGTAACGGACAGCGGAGAGAACCAATGAGGCTCACCCTGAACATACTGGAAAGGAAGCCCTGAAAATATTTGGTAGTACAGTGTAGTGGTTAAAGGTGCTGTCTTTGAATCTGAAGGGCATTGGTTCAAATCCCACCTTCAGTGCTAGTACCATTGAGCAGGCTACTTACTAAGAATTACTCTAGTAAATTTATGCTGCTATGTAAGTAGCTTAGCATTTTAAGTTGCTCTGGAGGAAAGCGTCAGATAAATGACTAAATGTAAAGGTTTGCGGGATGACAGCAGGATGCTCAATCTCTCTGTTTGATTAAAGTGACTAAAATCTGGATCTCAGAAAACAAGAGGGATCGTAAAAGAATCCAGCAGACACCTTGGGCATCCACACACGCTGTACATAATTTCAAGTTTTAATTGTAGTTTCATGCCTCATTTTTAAATCAAAGTATGATTATTTGGAGCAATCCTTGGAAGGCTGAAACCAGAGAGCGAAATACTGATCATGTATTAAAAAAATACTGCTGCCTCCACTGATGATACTTTTGATGTTTTTTAGAATTACCATAAAGCTTAATTTGGCGTTCAGAAGCATCTTCTTACACAGAAAATAGCATAACCGGTATTAATCCAGCTGCATTTTTACAATAAAATTTACTTTATCTTAGACAGGGGTCCACGCAGCATTTTATGTCAATTTTGTTACATGTGTGCAATGCCATGTCAGACTTCTTAAATCTAACTTTTGTTTCTTTCCTGTTTGAAGCATGAAAGGGCAGGGAAGTTTTGCCAGGTAGTGAGCCCTGCCTCCTTCCTGCCTGTCAGGTGGTCTGTGCTAATCTGTTAATCTATTGATCATCAATACCTACATGTGTTTTTATTGATAACGTGCTGGGTAAATGGATGCCCCGTCCCTAATTCTGATAGATTACGATGCATTCACGTGTTCCTGTGGGCTCTGTTTGTCACACACTACAGCGGGAGATTAGTTATGCTCTGCTCCAACAGGCGCATTCTGCACCGATGAAACCAGGAGGCTCTTAAGCGCTTTGTCTAGTTAATGGATCTGTTAGTTATGTGGTTGTATCATGGTGAGGAATTTCCGGGCCTGACTGCTGTGACCTGGAATGTTCCCTATTCAGAGTGAACAAGTGCAGCTTTTCACTGCTATTTAATTACACCTTTGGCGTGAATAACTGTGATGGTTTCATTGCTGATATAAAGCTATTCATGAGTTTAGAAGAGGCTGCCACCCATGTGCAGAAAAGGTTTTCACAGAGAGGCTGTGGTTACATGAATCCAGCAGGTGGCGCACTGGTTAATGCTGCTGTCTTTAAACTCAATAGGACAAGATTTAGATCCCACCTCCTGCTGAAGTGCCCTTGAGCAAGCTGCTTACCATGCTAGTACATATAGGTCAATTATTCTAAAAAGCTTAATATTGAAAATTGGAGCATCAGCGAAATGAATAAATTAAGTTCTGATAAAGGTTGTTAAACGGCTGAAGGTGTCAGATGAGGCTCCTGTGTCACTGATGGTTATGCTCTGGTTATGCTGGTGCTCTAGGTTCTCACATGTGGGGCTTGGATCGTGACCCGGCATGTGGTTACTCAGCAGTCTGTATGTCAGGGAGACGAATGGTCAGGTTGACACTGAGTGTTGGGGGCTGGGGAGGAGCTAACTCCCAGTACTGGGGGGTCTAAGGCTCCTTCCGTACACAAAGAGATGTCGAGAAGTGCTCCAGAGATGATGAGTGGGACCGTGTCCCAGTCAAGCACATTGGTCAATCCCTGGAGTGACAGTTCCTTTGTTAATGCGCTGCCACATATTTCCATACAATGCAATTTACTGTTGCACAAGGCTCTGTCCTGAAGACAGACTCGGAGCGCTTTCATTTTATTACAGATAAAAGACAAACCAAAGACAAATGACAAATGACATACAACACATAAAACACAAATTTGAAAGACTGAAAAAGAATAGAGGTGTCAATAAATATGTGAAATACAGTCAACACAAGTGTTCTCTAAGGCGACAGAGTGATGTTTGAGTGTGGATGAAGTGTTCAGCCGCCAGCGGAGAAGAGGAAAATAAGAACTCCATACTGACATCAAACACGAGAAAATATACCTCTGGAATGTAAATCGTATGTAAATTGGATTGACCTGGACCTGCTGGCTCCCACCGTGTCCCTGGGCAGCAAAATTCCCACCGACACCTCCATATCTCCATGTCAGGGTGCATGGCCTCCTTTGGACATGGGATCCCAGGAACCCGCATGCGAGAAATGTGGATCCATAAGTCCTGTAGGTCTGAATGGATGATCACGGAAGCTCAACTGTAACGCTATTGCGCTGCGATCTTGCAGTCTCCGATGTTGGACAAGCGCAACAGTTTCGGCCGTCAACGTGGACCAGTCAGGAGTCAAAGCCCCCAGGTGAGCGGGTGTTTACGAGCACTGAACTTAGAACCACTTCCTGCTCTCCAACCAGGGTATGGAAGGCATTCCAGTGCCAAGAGCTCAGTACATGAGCTTTGCAGTTTTAATCTGGGGAGCCCCCAGTGTCTGATTTCTCTCTCTTCTCCCATCTGGCCCCCTGTCGCATCTCTCTCCTCCACTCTTCCGCTCTCGCTCCTCTTCCCTAGGGAGCAGTAGTACCACAGGTGTGGAGCGCTCGATTCCGACACGCACGCCTGAGCCAAGGAGAGACGCTCCCCGGTCACCTCTTAATCATATTCCCCAGCACAGGCACTCGACCTTCTGTTGCCGGGAGTCAGGGGGTTGGGGGAAAGAATGGGGACAGTGGGGGGGAGGGCATCAGACAGTTGCCCCCCACCCCCCTACGGCTAGATAATCGAGTGAGATGCTTGTCTGAGTGCCCCTTGTGTTTGGTAAGGAGTGATTTATTTTATGTCAGCTTCCCATTTTTCATACTTTTTCACAATCATGAATGTCACATAAAACCTTGGGATTATTCCTGTGCCCAAACTCTGCCGATTTTGTCATGAATGTGAGCTGTTTCCAGTGAAGGGGTAATCAGTAGATTTACTGCGCTGGTGTGAGACTTCGAAGAGGCTGCTGTTATTCTCATTGAGTTCATTGTGGAGTCCAGAGGAGAGCAGCTGGACTTTCAACAGGACATGTAACCAGGTGACGTAGTGCTGAGCACTGTCAGCTTCTCATCACAGGACCCAGGTTTGAATCCCACCTCCTGCTGCAGTACCTTTGATGAGGAACCTGAGCCTATCCTGGAGGTACTTGATGCAAGGCTGAGGGGGTTATACCCTGGATGGGACGCCAGTCCATTGCAGGGTAGCCACACAGTCACACACTGCAGGCAATTCAGCATCACCAGTCCACCGAACTTCATGTGTTCGGATTGTGGGAGGAAACCCATGCAAACACAGGGAGAACACGCAAACGCCGCACAGGCTGAGCGGGGATCGAACCCGTGTTTTCGCACACCACCCGAGCTCTGTGAAGCAGCACCACCACTGTGCCCCCCTAACAACAAGAACAACAAGAACAAGAATAATAACCCTGAATTGATGCTGTAAAAATGATCCAGCTGTACAAATGGGTAAATCAGAGTTAGAGGTTTAGCGTACAAAGAAAAGCATCATCTCATGAATAAATGTAATATACTGACCTCTGTAACTCATTTATACACACAGCACAGAAGCAGTTGAGTTTTTTTCTTGATGCAAAGTGAAGTTGAAACTCTTCGGTCACTACAGGGACCTCAAGACACACAACCTTGCAAACTTATTTTACACAGTAACAAAGTTTTATTTCACAAGCGGCTCCCTGACAGTAAGAAGTTCATTTTGCGAGATGCTTCACTTGAGGTGTGACGTTTTTTTTTTTCCTCTGTGTAAGACAGTGGACGTCTCTCGCATTCATTTGAACGATTTTGTTGGTCGCTCCTTTCGAACAAATGAGCGCTTTGAAGACAGCTTTTCTTCAAGGTCTCGCGTTGCCGCATCGCCACAGAGGAACAGACGAGGGTCAGTGCTGAAGAAAACCTAGTTCATTTCGGAGTGAAACTTATGAATAGAGCAATAATCCATAAAGGAATTGACGTGTGTGAGTCTGTGGGCCAGCGGGGATTGTGCAGCACGTTCCGGTGGAGGAGCGCCAAGGTCCACGCTCTTTGTCTCTTTATCACGTTCCTCCTCTCCTTGAAGAGCTGTAAAAATCTTGTTCTGGGTTTTATTGTCCTCTGGGGCGATGAAGTCAGTTTGGCTCGCAGAAACAGGATGCTGGGTGAGGCCATGGACCGCTGAGCGGAAGCTGACCTCGCGTGATGGGAAGGACTTAGGCTCTTCCCACTCATCGTACCTGGGGAGGGGGGGGGGGGTCATGCCACCAGTTCCCTTGTGTGTCCCAGTAGCGTCACCAGCGGTTCCACGCCACTTGGATGTCAAGAACATCCCCACACACACATACCATAACTTGGTATCTACTTATCTGATGCTTTTCTCCAAATACTTTCCATTTTTCTTTTGTATACTCAGCTCCTTACAATGATTTACCCATGGGGCCATTATGGGCCATTCTTACTGTATCAGTAGACTTGTACTATAGCTGAAAGTGGGATTCAGGCCTGTAGTCTGAGTACCAGGTGGTTCCTTTAACCACTACGCCACCTCCTGAATGACATACCAGGTAATGTATGTTAATGCACTCTTTCAAGCTACTCTGAGCTACTCATGGATGTACTGTTTAATACAACAAGCATATGAACAGATGAGTGTGTAGCAAGTCAATCTTCAAACAGATCCCCTGGTAGAAGTTTCTACAAAATCCATTATGTATTTGATGTACAAATGTTGAATTTGTACACATGCTTGCAATTTTCACTTAACATCTAGACATGCATTTAGCTGACACTTCTCTGCAGAGCACCTTACAACATTAAGACACAACTATTAATACACCAGGGTAATTTTACTGAAGCAATTTAGGGTAAGTACCTTGCTCAATAGTACTACAGCCAGAGGTGGGGATCAAACCTACAACCTTCATAGTAAAAGGGAGTAACCCTAACCACTACACTACCAGCTGGCCCTGGGATCATACATACATACATACATATATACATACATACATACATGTACATGTGTATGTCTGTATACAGTATATGCATAACCAAGTGGCTGAGATAGTGTACAGGAACATCTGTGCAGAACATGGACGGGAAGTCCCCCAGTACAAATGGAAGACACCACCAAAGGTGGTTGAAAACAGAAGAGCTAAGGTCCTGTGGGACTTCAAGTTCCAGATTGACAAGCAGTTGCTGGCCAACCAACCAGACATAGTGGTGGTCGACAAGGAGGGCAAGAGGGCAATCGTGATAGATGCAACAATCCCAAGTGACAGCAATATCAGAAAGAAGGAGCATGAGAAGATTGAGAAGTACGAAGGGCTGAAGGAAGAATTGGAACTGATGTGGAAGGTGAAGTCCAGACTGGTCCCAGTGGTAATAGGAGCACTTGGACCTGTGACCCCAAAACTGGGAGAGTGGCTGCAGCAGATTTCAGGAACAAGATCTGAAGTCTCTCTCCAGAAGAATGGAGTCCTAGGAACAGCTAAGATACTGCACAAAACCTTCAAACTCCATGGTCTCTGGTAGAGGACCTAGCAGGGGTCGCGGCAAACCGAAGTCTAACACAGGGTGCAAGGCTGGAGGGGGAGGGGACATACCCAGGACGGGACGCCAGTCCATCACAAAGCACCCCAAGCAGAACTTGAACCCCAGACCCACCAGAGAGCAGGACCCTGCCAAACCCGCTGCACCACCACACCTTGTATATAGTTTTCATATATATTTATATATAAATAAAAATTATTACAAGATATCAATTTTCAAAAGAAAGCATACGGGATTAATTTCACCTGCATCACATTGCCTTCCCTACAGTTATGTTACGCTGGATCACATCTGTTCCTGTGGTTAAAAAACCACCAAAACACGTGGGTGTCCTCAGGGCTCCTCTCAGTCACGCAAAACTTCCCTTTTTACCGTAAGATCACAGAGCAAAGCCCATTTTACCGTGCAAATCCCAGAGATACATAAGCACTTAATGGTTAACCGTGAATCTAGTGGTGTAATCTTTTACTGCGGTATCGCTGGAAAGGAGTGACAGTTCAATGTGTCTCTGAGAGGGCAATGAGGGTGTAGTTGAGTGTGTGAATTGCATCTGTAAGAGCAGAAGAAGAGTATTACCTTTTTTTTAATTTAATTTGTTCATTTATCTGACTCTAATCCCCAAAATGCTGGATTTGTACACTATGCTGCTCGCACTGATTTACCCACTTCTACAGCTGGGTGAACTTCACTCTATTAAGGAAAAGTATCCCGATAAAGGGTGTTACAGTAGGAGAAGGGGTTTGAACTTGAATTTTGAGTAACCAGGCCGTGGCCCTAACACCTGTGCTACTTGCCGCCCTTTTGTGTGTTTTCCAACGTGTGTGTCCTTGTGTCCAGGTCTTTGTGTTTGCGTTAACAAAACAGTCAGTGTCTATCTAACGGAAGGAGTATTTCTTCATGCATGTTAACGAGAAGCACACTCTGTGCACGTGTGTGTGTGTGTGTGTGTGTGTGTGTGTGTGTGTTTCAGGATGGGGGGACCGAGGAGCACGGTGGGGAGGGCATAGGACTCCAGCACTGCTTCTCGCAGCCCTGATTAAATCAGCAATTCAGATAAACTGTGTGTGTGTGTATGTCTGTGTGTGTGTGTGTGTTTTCGCCAACGACTCGGCGACTGAATTAAGAGCACGAGCTGACAGGGAGCCATATGGTGCAGGTCTCTGCTGGAGGAGATTAATTGGTAATAGCTGGATCCTTCACCGCTGCACGAGAGCTGCAGCGCGCCACTGGAATGCTAACGTTTCTAACAGACGAGGTGCTCGACGCACTCCGGATGGAGGAAGCGCCCGGGTTCGAAAGTGACACCCGCTGTGTGTGTGTGTGTGTGTGTGTGTGTGTGTGTGAGACGTGGGTACACTGAGCCCTGTGTTCATCTACATCATGTCGCATGTCAGTTAAGACTTTGATTCTGGTTACCAGATGTGCGAGAATAAGGAGGCTTTGCAATGCATCTAGTTTTTATTATGTTTTTATTTATCTGACACTTTTTTTTGTGTGTTAGATTTGTACACTAAGCGACTTAGAGTGATTTACCCGTTTATATAGCTGGATGATTTTTACTGTATCAGTTCAGGGTAAGTATGTTACCCTGGGTAAGTATATTGTCAAACTTGGGTCCTTCAAGGGCAGGGTGACAGTTAGTTAACTATTAAGCCACCTGCTGCCCCAAATACACATTTCATCTGTCATATATATATATATATATATATATATATATATATACGTATATGGAAGCCTCGTTGGAAAAAAATAAAATATTAAAAAAAACAGCAAATAATAATAACAACAATATTGCAGTGGAGTGGTGTGCTGTCCAGGGTGTAACCTTCATATGTATATATGTAACCTTATACAATATATAAGGCTTAAAACAAACATAAATAATAGAATTATAGTTTGCTGCAAGGTGCATTTACTTACTAATAACTTTTACATACATCACAATTTTGGGGGTGCGGGGGTGCGGCCGGGCCCTGCTCACTGGTGGGTCTGGGGTTCGAGTCTAGCTTGGGGTGCCTTGTGATGGACTGGCGTCCCGTCCTGGGTGTGTCCCCTCCTCCTCCAGCCTTATGCCCTGTGGTGCCGGATTAGGCTCCGGTCTGCAGCAACCCCACTTGTGACAAGCGGTTTCAGACAGTATGTGTGTACATCACAATTTTGCCTGTTCAAAATGATACTGCTACGTAAGCAAATTTGCAATGATTTACCCACTTATACAACATACTGGGTATTCTTACTCTATCAGTGGAGGGTAAGTATCTTCACCAAAGGCTGTACGGCAGGAGTGGGATTTAAACCAATGCCACTGAGCTTTTGAGATGACACCCTTAAAGACTACACCACCTGCCGGGCACTTCTATGAACTGACGCGAGCTGCCCTGGTCCTGGGACCTCCTGTGACACACAGGTTCTCAGTGGCACTCCTGCCACACAGCTGTCCCCCCTGCCATCGAGGGCCCGAGGAACGCACCGCGAGGACAGAAGCGCTGTTAATTTGCGGTGGTGATGGATCGCCACTGCCTGGTCCTCCAAGCGGGTGAAATAAATTTGCGCGCAGGCAAACCCGGAACGCTGGTGTTAAAGTGCCTCCCCCCCTTTCGGCTCCAGCGGCGCACCTCAGCCCCGCGCGGACTGCCGGAGAGCCTGCTCAGGGGAAATCAGAGCACTCTGCTCATAAACAGATTCATCATCAGGCTTGACAAGCACCTCGCTGCATAAAGATGAGCTGTACTGCGGAGAAGCGGGTGGGGATCGGGGGCGGTGGGGGCACCGGGGGCTTCCTGGACGAACAGGCAGTGGGCTGAACCACTGGATGAGAACCCTGGATGAGGGCAGGATGGGCCCCTGGAGCGTTGCCACAGAAACCCAGACTCAGCACCACCCAGGCAGGGACCCAACATGGAGACGAGGCTCGGGTGCGGAAAGTGCTTCCTCACTGGTAGGGCCTTGCGCTGTGTGGTCTGGTTCGGTGCCACGAGACCAGGTTGGTGTGTATTAGTTCGGGGCCCGGAGCAGCAGCATGGGAGCGAGAGCAGCGCACAGTGACCCCAGCACCGTTTCCACCGCATTGTGAGGATGCTATTCAGACGAGGGCATGTCGGCTTGGCAGCCTGTAATCACGACTCATTCTAAGAGAACATTTTTTGGGAGGGGTTGGATTAAAAAAGCAAAAATGAGCACATAAAAATTCATCCACCCCCCCCCCCAACAATCACAATGACATCCTGGCGTTTCCAAAAAACAGCCCATCAAAAAAGCTAATTTTCACATCACGGTCGAGCTGAACAGAGAGGCGGTGGGAGGAGGGAGGAGGGAGGGGGGCAGAGATGCTGAGAGAGAAGACGGACTGGTGTGGCACAGAGGGATGCTGGCTTTACTACTACTACTACTATTATTATTATTATTATTATTATTATTGTTATTATTATTGTTGTTCTTGTTCTTGTTCTTGTTGTCCAGCGAGGCCTCCATCTCCTCTTCCCCCATGCCAAACACTCATATCCCTGTACAGGCGGTCCTCGACTTATGACATATTGGAGTTATGATGTCCAAGACTTCAGACGGCCACCTTGTTCACCTCATATTCTTGAGAATATCTATATTAAATATGAGTGTTCTTATGGTGCTCTTCTTATGGAAGATAAAAAGAGGAAAACAATAGATTTTGAAATGCAAATAATAGTTCAGCTTGACAGAATAACTGAAACACTGCACTCTATTTATATTTTTCTTCTATATTAGTAATATTCTAACATGAATAATGTGTGAATGAATAAAAATAGAAAAAATAGCAAAGCCCTATTACAGAGTGTAGCATTAATTGTTTATATATCCTTACGCTTCATGTAATATAAGGGGATTTTTGACATACAGCAGGGTGGTCTGGATGGAACCCCGTCGCACCTGTACAGGGGCTCACTCGTTGTTTACTACGGTATATCGGCTAATGTGCCTCACACTTTTACTGGCGGCGCGCTGCACTGTGGGACCGCGGCCACGCTCCTCCGGAGGACACCATCAGCTGATTCATAAAATATGAATATAAACGCGCTTTCAGGTTCTTTTGCTCGGCCATCATTCTGTTCCATCGAGCTCCCCTCTCCGTGTTCTGGCGCTTTATACAAGTTCAACTCATAATTTGCACAGCTGGATTTTTTTTTACTGCCGCAATGCAGGTGAAGTACCTTGCTGTAGGGTGGTACGGGGGGACTGCCTCACTCCCGACATTTACATTTACTGATGCTTTTCTCCAAAGGGCGGGGGTTGGGTGTGGTGGTGGTGGGGGGGCTGCACCAGTCACCAGTACACTCATAGTAGGACCTGTTTGTGCGTACGCCATCGATTTTGTCCCTGCGCTACGATGGTGTCTGTGAGCGATGTTTCTGTGAGTGACGCCGAAGACAAAGACACGCGATTGCGCTTTGCGTAAAGCGCAGGAAAAGTTTTCGACGAGGTGGCAGACGACCGAGTGATGTCATCGGATGAGGGGGAGCAAACAAAGCCGTTACTGACCTGATGAAGAAGTGAGCATCACGGAGTGGCTGGTAGTGCAGTGGATGGTGCTGCTACCTTTGGCTCTATAGGTCAGAGGTTCCAGTCCTAGGTGCTGCTTCCGTAGTCTTGAGCAACACACTTAGTCTGGGTTGTCCCAGTAGTTACCCTGTTGTACATGAGTAAATGTAAGGAAGTGACAACTGCTGCCATGGAAATGAAGTGGAACAGTTATGTAGTGCAGGAGTGTAAAGGGTCCTACTGCAAAGAGGAGCCCATCTCTCCCAAGCTTGTCCCAGGACTTTGGTACTTTATAGAGCATGGTAATTTTTACTGTATCAGTTCAGGAAAAGTACCTTGATCAAGAATATTGCAGCACGAGGTGTGATTCCAGTCTAAGCGTTACAAGTGCATGGTGATCGTTCTAACCGCCGTGCCCCCTGTTGCAACCCTACAAGCAAGTGTGCCGGGAAGCTCACACCGCTCGCTGTCACACCCTTCATCAGCATCTCTTCATACCCACAATGCAGTGCGTCTACAGCCCTGCTGCCCTGCAAGGACTGACTGGAGATTCCTCTCCTGCATCCCCCCTATCAGCTGTGGAAACAGACTGTAAATTTCACAGTGAAAAAGCATCAATACATTCTGCGTTTCCAGCGTCTGCCTGCATGGGAAATGCGATCAAAGTGGAAATCTCTCAAATGACTGACGGCCCCTTTGCCACCCTGCCTGTCATCCCCCCCCCCACGCCCAGGCATCAGCAGAACTCCCACCCCCCCGCCCCCTGCCTCCTGTACCTCATATCCTTTGAACTCCTCGGCGGAATCCCGTGGCGATGCCCCGGTAAATTATTAACGGCGCTGGGTTCGCACCTTTAGCAGATGGGTGGAGGAGGAGGGGTTTGTGTGATTTCCATGAAGGAAACAAAGGCCTGAGAGCGAAGGGTGGAGCAGGCTGGACGACTTGAAGCTCACCACCTTCTCAGCATGCAGTACTGCCCCAGGCCCACAGGTAAGCCTGTTCGTAGCACTGGCACAGTCACACTGAAGTCCAGGTGCAGGTATAGCCTCCTTCACTTTGACCAAGAGGAAGGATATCATCTTCACCTTCATCTTTGTCTTCATCTTCTGACTGCAGTTTATCTGATTGAAGGCTTCATCCATCCATCCATCGCTTATCTTTAACTACATGTCCAATGCAGGGTCGTGGTGGTCTGGAGCCTATCCTGGAAGCATAAGGCATGAGACAGGGTGCACTCTGGATGGTACACAGTCTGTCACGGGGTTGTCACTCACACTCCTTCAGCCACGCACACACACACTCTCAGGGCAGTTTAGAGCTACCAGTTAACCCAAAACACATCTTGTGACTGTGGCAGGAAACCAGAGTACCCACGTGAATAGAGGGAGAACATACAAACCCCACACAGATTGCGTTGGATTCAAACCCTTGGCAACCCACAGCCTAGGAGGTGTGAGGGACCTGTTGCGCCACTGTGCCACCAACTTATGGCTTCATTTTACGTTAAATATACTGTATGTTATATCCATGTACAGCAGCATATTTTCTGTTTTGGTGAGTTAGCCCCCTTCTCCCACATAACTCCTACCAACCCCCTCTACATCCCCATGTCCTCCTGCCCCCCCTCCTTCCCAGTCCCAGCTGGCTGCTCAAAGACATTCCGCTGCAGCTAATGACAGTAGGGACCAGGGGGGCTGGATTGACCCAGTCCCCACCCCCTCTCTATACCCCCTCCCCTCGAGGTCCTGGGAATGACACAGACGGGTGGTATGGGACATAGGTAGGGGGGACACTCCAGGTGGCAGAACCACTGGGGGAATCACAAGGCATGAATATATGAATTGCAATATAAAGTGATGGAGGCAATGAATGCAAATTGAATTATGTTTGTTAAGCGTGGAGAGTCTGCTCGGGGAGGGGGTTAGCCTCAGGAACATGCAAGCCAGTCCTGGGGGAGGGGGCTTTCGCGTCAAAGGACACAGAATCGCACACACACGCACACCTTGCCATGTGCGTCCACAGTGCAGGTAGGACGGATCCAGGCGTGTGTGTGCAGCTGTCCGTCTCCCCATCCGGACCGGCCAGCCTGTTAATAGGGGCGAGGGCATCGGGGGGCGGGGGTGCAGCCCTCCGAGCGGTTTCAGAGAGGGCCAAGTAGCTCCACCCCCTGAGCACTGGGGGCTGGAATTAGGACTCGGAGCAGAATGTGCTTCTTCACGCAGGGGGCATCGTCCCCCAAAGCCCGGGGCAACACAGCAGTGACTCCCCCGCCCCCATTTACTGAGATGCGGTAAACGAGCCGGAGCTTCCATTCTGGGTCCAAGCACATGAATATGACAAGCAACCCAAGAGGCCTGGCCCCCCACCAGGACAGCCACATTCCACTCATTATTTCCTCTCCACCGCAGCGAAAGTGCCATTTACTACGGCAGAAGTGCCATTTACCAAACCGCACATCATTCTCGAGCAATTTGGGCAGTTTCTCCATTTTGAGCCGTTTTATTTGTTCTGGAATTGTCTGATAGTGTAGCGAACGGTGGCCTAATCAGGAGGGACGGGTGAGCGTCGCACTGAGGACGGGGGACACGCAGCCCCGTGCGGAGCGGAGGCACGCAGGCCGGCGTGGGAGATGGCGTGTGCGCCGTGCTTGTTTACGCACTCCCCTAATTACGGGTGTGGAAAGCGGATGAGCTCACGCTGGAGTGTGTTGATCCGTGCGTAGACCGATGTGGAGAAGTACAGATCGGCGGCGGGACACAGGTGGGCAGGGGTTGGGCTTTCGCAAAGAAGACCTGCTCCTCTCCTCTTCTCAGTGATCCTCCCTGCTCAAGGCATCATGGGACAGTGTACACCCCCATCCTCGAATGGCAGAAGTCAGTGTGTTCTCCCTGGTGGTCAGAGGGCCAGGAAAGGGATCACACAGAGGCTTGGATCTCACACTCACCTGGCCTCTTCATTTTATATCTATGCATTTTGCAAATGCTTCTCTCCAAAGATTCTCATACTAAGTTACCCGTTTATATCGCAGGGTCATTTTTACTGTGTAACTTCAAGGTAAGGACTGTGATCAAGAGTACAACAGTAGGAGGTGGGATTTGAATCAGGTTCCTTGGGGTCCAAAGGGAGCGGCTCTGACCGCTACGCCACCCGCTGCTATGAGTAGTTTGGAACAAGGATGCTTTTATCGGTACTGGGGCATCAATATGTGAACCAGGGGAGGAGGACACACAGACACACACACACACACATATACACACACACACCATCGATTCCAAAAGAAGGAACCCAGCTTTGGCTGATTATCTATATTTTGAAGGTCCTGTTGGGAACGCCACGAATAAAAGAAAGCCGTCTGGAACACAAACCAGGGTCGGACCGTGGTTTTGAAAGCATCTCTTACAAGGTGTGCGATGAGTTGTGGAGCGTGTTATCGAAATGAGTGTGAGCCCAGAACAGACGGCAGGGTAAAGGGCGCAGGTATGGGGATGAGCGACAGCCATGTGTCCCGGGAGCACACGACCAGTTTTGCAGTGGTGCACAAAACACAGGCTGGAGGATACTTCGACCAACACACACACTTCGGGCTACAATGTCCAGAGAATATTTCATTCGATGTGTCATTTGTGTCCTCTGCGGCCTAAGACAACGAGGCCAAAGTGACCGCTGAGACGATCAATGACAGGGAGCCCACAGTAATGAAGGACCGCATGTGCAGCAGAGGTGCAGTCTGGAGACGTGTGAGTGCACACGCTTCCTCTTTGCTCTTCTTCTCCTCGTGAGACGGCGCGACTATTCTTAGGGGCACAAAGACGCGGCTCGACCCATGCGAAAAGCACGACATCTAGATCGAGAAATACGTTTTCCTGCGAGCAGACTAACAGGATCAGGCAGATGTGTATTCATGCATTCACACATTTTTGCTCCTTTATTCGTCCGACACTTTTCTTCAAAGTAGCTTACAATGGAGGGGGGGTTTGTACACTTAAGCCACTTGCACTGATTTATTCATTTACACAGCAGGGTAATTTTTACTGTATTCGTTCTGGGTAAGTACCTAAATGGGTACTACAATAGGAGCAGGGAATTAAGCCCCAAGGTCCTTGGATTGCAAGGTTACAGCACTCACCACTATGGCCCCTGTTGCACAAAGGTATCACATAAACAACAACAACAATAACTAAAACAGCATGGTGTGTGACGACTTCACTTACTTACACTGATTTACTCATTAATACAGCTATCAATTCAGGGCAAGTACCTTAATTTGGGCTGCAAAGAAGAAACAAGGGTCAGAACCTACGATTTTCAATTGCAAGGCGCTGACTGATCACTGCACCACCTGCTGCCCTGTGTTATACATACAGGCATTGAGACATATATAGTATATATAATAATATTCTGTATATATTGGGTATAATAGTTGCTGAGCAGCTGCTTTCATCCACTACACACCTTATAATTTGTCCTTATAATATTCATCTGAATGTGTTTGAATGTGAACCAGTTCGGGTTGAGCGCCCTCCTTGTACGGCGCCACGGACTGGGCTCGGGTGACAACTGTCAGCAGGAAGGCGTATCCAGTCCACGGCCAGTGAGGGGGTGTGTTGGTGGGGGGGCCCGGCTGGGTGGTACAGGGTCCAGTGGGTAGGAGTGGGGCACAAACTACCAAGGCTTGAGGTGAGAAGGGGGCAGATTAGGAGGTGTGAGACAACAGATGGGTGCGTCTAAAAAGCCACAGAGACTGGGGGACAGGGCCCTCTGTGGGTGGGAGCAGGAGGAGGGTTTGGGGCCTGTGCACTGGGGGGGGGGGGGGGGGGGCTTGCTAGAGGCTGTTGAAAGTCAGAGAGGAATAAATTAATAAGTGTACAAGGGGCTTTTTGCCCTGCTATACTGGTTATGATATACACCAGGTTGGAAGATAGAGGTTCTGATTTGGATGGTCCAGAGAATAATCTCAACCGCGGTGTTCTATCTCTGTGAACTCCCCTCCACCCCAGTTGTCCCACTTTCATGAAAAGGCTAATGGACAGACAGTATATATCTCCTACAATAATAATTATGATATTATACTTCTCATGGCTAACTTCTTTGGAGGAGCATCACCGGGGCATGAGTCATGTCCCCCCACTGTTGTCTCGTCCCACTGAAAAGGAGAAGGGGTCCGAAGGGTGCGCGTTGCTGCACGAGGAGGTCAGCCACACCGAAGGCAACAAATATTTTTATTAAAAAGACAGAACGCAAAATTAATGCATTTTAAAAACGCCACTAAGAAGGCTCTGCTGGTTGATGCTCTGGGTAGATCTTTCTTCGGAGTGTGATGCATCGGCCCACGGTTCGGCAGTGGAATGAGGTATCAACAACAAGGCGTCGGTGCAGCGACTCGCATGACAGGGCAGCTTGTAGCAGTCGATCCCCCCAAAGAGACCAATGTGTGTGTGTGTGCCGTCCACTTGGTGACCTGGAGCGGGTGCGAGGCGATGTGACAGCCGAGGCTGACGGCACTTGAACGGACGGTACGGTACAAAGGCGTATTTGACGTGCCCGGCCATAGACAGTGTCACGGATCTCCTTGGGTCACCAGCAGCACCACCCTGCTCTGGACCCCACTGTGTTCTGTGGTCGTTCCCCATTCGTATTCCATACACCCAACAAACCATCACTTTATAATTACAATTTAACATCAAACTTAAATGATACACTGATAAGCTGCAGATAATAACATTACAAGGGGCAGCAGGTGATGTATTGATTGGCGCCACTTCCTTGGAGTCAAAGGACCTGGGTTCGGATCCTCTCACCTGCCATAGTACCCTTGATCAGGGTACTTACCCTGAATGGTTACAGTGCAAAGTAATGTGCTGTACATATAAATAATTTTATTGTAATTTTCTCGGTGTACAAACTTCAACATGATAAGTTACCTTGGAGGGAAGTGTGAGAAATATGAATAATTAATAATTATAAGCAGACACCGTACATGTTAAGCACTGTGATCCTTACTGTTAGGAGAGTTTCGGGTTCCTAGTCGACTGTTATTATTACGGGATCTATATTTTGCAATAAAGTGAATTTCATGTTTTGCGGTCCACTTCTTTTTAACAATGACGGGAGCGATGGCAAGGTTTTGTGTCCAGCGGTAGTGAACAAGCACATCACGAAGGGATGAACCTGACATTCAAATGTCCCACAATGCATTGCACCCTGCAAACTGGCACTTGACATTTTATATTTACATTAAGAATCTTATTTAATAAATTATTTTATTTTTGTACAAACATTTGAAGCAAAGATATGTTAAACATAATTGCGAAGTATAAAAACAGGGTAACAGCAGCAACCAACAACAGGGATACACAGAACATTAAAGCAACAAAACATAAAGTTACAACATTTGAAGAAAATGCATACAATACATACAGTTATTTGCAGGATATGATGTTTGACCACATCTAACTAATATTAGCATGAAACTGGAAATAGCAGAGTATAAACAGGTGTAATGCATGACGCTATAATAAACATTTGTTATATGATAACATATACAAATATCTGTTTTTATTATATACAGTGTGTTGCAGTGCAAAGTCTTCACTGTATTTTATAACATTAGGAACTAAACCAATCAACAGAATCTTTATGCCCATTCAGCTGTGCATATGGATTATAATGTGCATTTCAGAGACTGATAAGGGACACGGTATAAATACTGTGGTAAACACTGTTCTCCAGAATGACCGTTGCCCAGAGCTGGAGAACAGCGAGAGCAAATCCTGTTAATCTGACCCCGATCCCTGGCGGGACAGACTGAGGAATCGGCCGCAGCCGTGCAGTACCCTGCTGGCATCTCCCCAGTGTCCCCATGTCATCTAATCGTCTTAGGATTGTGGTACATTTCAGCTCCGGCTGCATACAGGACGGGATCCATTGTTTTTTCCTTTGTTTCCAGGCAGAGATGTTTCATCAAGTGCACTGTGGTCAGAGTACCGTGGGCTGTGGGCGGAGCTAAACACACAGGGGTAGACCTGCACAAATGGTGTCCCATCCTCCAGATGGTCCTGGATCAACAGGTGCTCACAGGGCTGTGAGGAGTGGTGAGAGGCCTGACATCTGCTGCCCACACACTCTTACCCCCCAGCCCCCACCCCTACTCACCCCCCCTCAGCAACACAGCACACACAGATGAGCAAACATACATACACGCAAACTCCACATGGCCTGCAGTATGACCTTAGTGTGACACTCAAAACACACCCACATGAATGCACACATTCTCAGTTTATATATCTAAATGTCATTTTTCTCCATAGCAACTTACAGTGTTAAGTTGCTTATTACTTACTTTCAGTGATTTGCCCGTTTATACAGCAGGGTAAATTCTACTGTATCAGTTCAGGGTAGGAATCCTTGATAAAGGGAACTACAGCAGGAGGTGGGTTTTGAACCTGAGTCATTCTAGTGCAAAGCAGCAGCTCTAACCACTGCACCACCTGCTGGCTGTACCATTCATACACCTCTTTCTGCCCTGCAACAGAAACAGATGGCCTGCTATGGCCTCCACTGTGCACCCAGAATGGGGTTTAGGTTTTGTTCACTGTCTGCGGGATGAGAGGCAAGAATGGCATTTCTGCATAAATCATTTACATTTATTCGTTTAGCTGACACTTTTTTCCAAATATTAATATTTAGCTGATGCTTTTCTCCAAAGCAACTTAGAATGTTAAGGTCACAATTATTACAGGCTTACAATCATTTACCCATTTATACAGCTAAGTAACTTTACTAGAGCAATTTAGAGTGAGTCTTTTGCTCAAGGGTACTACAGCTAGAGGTGGGGATCAAATCTGCAACCTTGGGGTCCAAAGACAGTAGCTCTAGCTACTACGCTACCACTTGCTCCCCGGTATGCCCCCCCGTGTGCCCCCCTAATATGACAAAATATTAAGGCACCTATAGAAATTTTGTATAACTGGATAGTTTTACTAGAGCAACTGAGGGTACTTGCTCATGGAAAGTAGGGGTGGTATTTGAACCTACAACCTTGGGGTTCATAAGCAGCAGCAGCAGCTCAAAGCACTATACTACGAGGTGACCCCTTTTCCCCAGTTTGCTGTATAATACTGTTTATAAGAGTCTTTCACCATGATACTCATAAAAATCAAAGCACATTCTGAGTGATCCACCGCACCTGTCTGCAAGTCCACTTCCTGAGCATGAGCATCGGATTGTTGTTTATTCAAGTGAAGAGCTCACGGTGCTTCCTTGAAACGGGTGGATATTGTGTAACGACCTGTTTTTAGTGAACCGCCACCAGCTAAACCGCGCATAATTTGTGTCATGGAAACATGCAGTCCAAACGCCTCTCCTGGCGATGATGCTTCTCGCATTGGAAGACAGGCTTTCTGAAGGAACGGCGAGTGAAATCTGATTCTTTATAGAAACATGTCGGGGACGAAGAACAAAACCGTGGAAAGCGTGGTAAAAGGCGACAGGAAGTCAGGTTGAATATGTCCCCACCGCTCACGCGGACACTGTACATATGCATGAGGAGCGTGCAGCACTGCGGTCACATATGTCAGCTGCTTCATTAGCAGCAGAGGCGTGCAGTCGAATCGCCGCAGACTGCCCTGTTATGAGCTCGCACACACCTGCTCTCCAGGCCCCGGCGAAAGAGGCGGTCACCCCTTGGAGGTGCCGCTGGGGACCGGGGAGGAGGGGCGGGGTGCCGCCACTGACCCGTCGAGGAGAGCCTCGCTTTCTCTGCAGGAGTTAAATGGTTAATCCCCTCATTACAGGGCTGTGGATGGCGGCGTGGGGAGGTGGGAAGGGCCAGGGTCGGGGGGTTGGCAGATGGCATATGGAGTGTGCGCTCGGGCGGGGCACTACAAGGAGACAGAAGTGCTTTGAAATAGCCCACGCTCACGCTGGGCCGTTTGACCGGGATTACATTAACCAGATCAATACCGCTGGCATCAAGGGAAACGGAGAAAAGCGCCACAGCCGTGGCTTTCAGACTCCCGTACATCGTGTTTTTACGCCAGTCCCATACCACGTTTGCGCACGGAAACTCGAAATGGATGCGGGATGGCCTTATTCCGAGGGCCGGAACTGTATTGATCATTACTGATCTGCTGTCAGTTGGCCGGTGGCTGTGGGAGGGGGTTGTTTACACTGAGCTCGGCCTGTGAAAAGGGGGGAGGCGAAGAGAAAAGTGAGACATCATGGGGTCAAAGGGTCATGACCTTCAGAGGATACCTGGCACACGGACCTTCCGTGTGGTCACGCCGTCTGGTACCAGCTGACCAGCTGCCACACTCAGGGCAAAACCAGATGAGACACTGCCGCTTTCCCGGTGTCCTTTGCTGCTTCATTCTGCAATTCGTTTGCTGTACCTTTCCGAAAGAAGGCCGGCATCCCCCGAGCACGTGAATGGGGCTAAAGCAAACACGTACACACACTGCTCCTCCCCTGTCTTGCCACGCATTCGTGTGTGAGGACTACAGCGGAGAGAGCGATGCCGCAGTTGATGGGTGTCTGAGAGGGGGGCCCCTCGCTCCACCCTGCAACCTTTCAACAACACACACGCGAGCGCACGAGCGCAAGCACACACACCGTGTCAGAACAACAAAGGAAACACCACGGCCGGCTGCTTCCCTGGAAGAGCACGCAGTCACGCACCCAGCGGCCTGCTGCGTTACAAAGGACCTGCTGTCACCTTTCACCCCGAGCTCGCGCTCCTTTTGGACCGTTTTCCCTTGGAAAAAAAAAAAGGGGCTGAGCTGACCCACGCTGGCTGGAAGAGCCGCTTGTTCCCATCAGCTACGTGGACTCTCAAAACCCACATCACTGCCACTTGGAAAAGAGCATGGGCATTATTCCTGATGATATATCCAGCTATATATTATCATCACGTTTGAATGACCGCAGTTTTATGGATTAATGCGGTTATGATGCTACCCTTGAGTAAGTCTCCTCCATGACCGCACACCGCTATGTTGTCATAAAAAAACGTGATCAATACGTATGTGAACAGGCCCAACTGATGATAGGTTACGCCGCAATAAATTAATGGAAGGCTCCCTCAAGTTGAGGCCTGGCGCTGGTCCTGCTCAGTAACTCCCTGTGTCTACAGAAGGGGCTTGGGAGACAAAGCAGGAGGGAAGTCAGGGGTCCTTTTTCACCGAGGCCCTCTGGGTAAATCTTAGCCAAATGCACTTCCACTGTGCCAGGGGTCACAAGACCATCTTTGTTCAGCTGCTGGTTACCCCCTCCCATTACAGGATAGACACACATACACACACACACACACACACACGCATCCTCCAGACACGAGCCAGACGCCAGCACGCCATACCACAATCAGCTTAATAAGAGGCAGCCGGTCCGTCCTGAAAGCCAGCCGCTAATCAGCCGCATGTGGGCTAATGGCGCACAACGTACACACGGGTCGCCCCACAAGTACTGCCTCTTTCACAGAAGACAAAAAAAGATGGTTGGAACTGAACAGCCTTAGTTAGACACGCAAACCTGCTGCCTACATACTGTTCCAACAATGCTTCACACATTTCCACCAGATTTATTATCCATTATTTAACTGACACCTTGTATGATCTGCATATTCGGCTACTTACAATGATTTACCCATTTATACGTTGCTGTCAGGCTGCACGTAGGGGCGCCCTCCATACGATGCCCATTTTATCCATGCTGCGGTCTTCCAGTTTGATAGCTAGAGGAAAATCAAGTTGAGCTGTGAGACACGTTTGCTTGTGCTCCTATACGCAATTAGCTCATTAGCTTCTTCCACAGTGTGAATAACTTGTTTAATGGCTCCTTAAGTTAAACTCTCACGCTCTGCACACCACCCCGGCTAAACAGGGGAGCACTTTCCGAACAGCCTGGTCCAGGTGCATTGATCCAAGAGATCCATTAGGGTCTATAATGAGTCCTCTCGTGGTCACAGTGGTACTGACCCCTTATTGACCAAGTCATATTGAACTGTCTGCAGGACTTTTTACTTTTTAATCTATCTGCACGCAATGTCTATCGTTGCAGTATTTCTTTACTCCGCTGTTACTCTGGTATCTGTCACTACTTGTGTATATACTGCTGTTTCCTTTAGGATCTATCTATCTATCTATCTAGCCAAAAACTGTGGCTATTATCATTAAAGATGTTTCAAGAAACCACAAAGATTGTTCTGCTGCAGTGCACCATCGGCAGTCCCCATTTCCTGGAGTAGCACTGAATTTCCGCCGCACGCCACTCTGTTTTGACAGCTGCATTGTTCCTGGGGCTTCCCGAATCTTTATTGTCCCGGCTGCATCTGCCAGTGGCCGGCTATTGTGTCCAACCATGCTATATAAACGGACTCCTATTAGGATGACATATTTAATGCATCGATGTGATTGGCCAAGTGGCTCCTGTGACAGCACCTGCCTTGCACATGCTGGTGTCCTTTGACAGGTCGACAGGCAAACTGCTCTCAAATTTCACGTGCTATAAATTGCTGACATTGTGCATGTCCCATTCATTCCCAGAAACATAATCACCTCTGCGTTTATTAAACTGGGACATATAAATACTGAAAAATTTGGCACACAAAAGGATGAAATGTTTGTTGGGACCGTCACAGACACGCTTGCCCGATGCACCACAGTCACCAGCAGGGGGCACCGTGACTCACGTGCCACACCCTGCATTGGTGCCATGCTTTCCCCCAGGAGGATCGTGGGACATTTCTGATGTTTTGGACTGGAAATGGAGATCCCCAGTGGGCAGTATGTGGGTTGGAAACAGTGTGCAGGAAGTGCAAAGCGGTCACTGGGTAATGAAGGCCAGACTCCACGTTGGAACAACCAAAACCAACATGATCTGAGAGGAACCATGTGGTCACCAGGCACTACACTGACAAATGGGCTCAAGAACCAGCACGACAGTGTGCACTTTCAATAACAACGGCCCCAACCTTCACTTTAACCTTTGAGCTTTGGCTTTTGCCCCATCCTAGTCTATACAGACACGAGCTCCAGTGAATACCTAGTACTTTACCTTTCGACAGAACGAAAACAGAAGAAACCCCTCGACATGGATTTAAAAGTAAAACGAGAACTCTTTTACCCACACAACTCAGCACCACACATTAAAATAAGCAATGCAGCAATAAAAATACAAGTAATTGTTATTCTAATCATTATGATTATAATAATCCAGGATCATAACATTATTTAAAAAAGAGGAAGCAGGCAAATCTATTACCTTGTCATACGGTAAAAGATACCGTTAATCTGCTCACGAACGTCACGGCTTAAAGAACCGCAGCTAATTAACCACACACACAAACAGGAATACATTTTACTATTGATTTCCCCCTCTTGCTCCCCAGTGTATTTGGCCTGTGTGTGTATGATTATGAATATTTTAAAAGCGCATTTAACACGGTGAAGACAGTCTGCCTCAGAGGGGGATTCGCTCCCACTCTTCAGCTAATGACCCTGGGCACTTCCAGCAAGCCTCTTCATATTTTAAAGGAAGTCGATAGTGCGGCAGCACAGTCAGCATCATTGAGATTCATACAGACGCCATGGGACTGCTACAAATATATATACAGTATATATATATATATATATATATATATATATATTATATATATATATAATTAATAACTCGCATGCCTAACAATTCTTCCTGCAATTTAGCTGAGTAATAAACCTCTTTTCTTGAGATGCAAAGCAGCAGCAGCAGCACGCACTCATGAGAACAGAACTGCTGAAAACACAAACCCTGTGCACCTCCCCCAGGTCACATTGCTGAGTACCCCCCATCATCCTGTTACTCCAGGCCCCACATTTACATCTATGTCACATATATTACGTCTAGCAGGTACGCGTCTCGAAAGCGACATGTAGCGATTATTTTCTTTTTTTTCTTATTTATCCGACACCTTCATTGAGACCCCCCACTTCTAGACAACAGGAATGGAAGGGTGGGTGTGGGCAGGGGGCTGGCTGGGGGCAAAGGGGATTCTGTCATGCAGAGCTCTGCGGAGGCAAGTGAGATGGAGGCAGCCACACGTGGCCCCCCAGACCCACACACGGGCCCCTGGCTCTGCGGTGAGCCTCAAGTCGCCTCTGTCGCTTCCCAGGGAAGCCAGACAGCATATGGCGCCGTCTCCGTGTGAACACACCACCAACGCAGCGTGACAGGCCCGTGATGCTGCGCCGCAGACGAGTGCCGGGGGTGTTGGGGGGGCAGGCAGGCCAACGGGCGGGAGACTGACAGATGTCAAGCTGTGAGCCAGGAGAATAAGGGGGAAAATGTAATCAGACTCATATGTGAGAAAACAGATGTACAATCTGGATGGTTTATTTTTGTTCTTAACACGTGAACTATCATGGTCGTTTTTGGTCGCTCGCTAAGAGCAGATCCTACACTTTCTACAGAATTTGAACGTGCAGTATACACATATAAATCGGGGAAAACTTCCTTTTACCGTTTTAAAAAATACACCGGACATATTATTCCATGTATGGAACGCGTTAAAACATGAATCACATGAACATCTGGATGTGGATGAATACATGACTATGTGCAAGTTCGAAAACCTGAAAAACTTTCATTATCTGATCTTCGCAGGACTAGCAATAACATTAATTTCGTAAAAGCCTCTGTTAATTAGTTGATTAAACCCAACACGTTTGTCTTTTCCAGTCACTGCACCCGATATTGTGAGGAAGCTGATCAATAAATTATTGGATGGGGGGGCGCCAACTGACTAGTTTTGCCTATATTTGAACTGTGAAAAGTGGCACTCAGGCTCAAGGTTCACAAGGAGAGAACCCTCCTCCTCACCTCATTTGCCCCCTCTGCCCGTGAAGTCCTCAGCCTTGGGCCGTTTTCATTCAGAGTCGGCCTTTCCATAACATCGTATGGAAACAGCCAATGGATCGCTCGCATTCCCCGAGCTCTGCCACGCTGCCATATTCCATGTTATTAACAACGCGGCAGCCCACTCTGCTCCCCTATCCCTGAGGGTGCCACGTGTTCCACTGCGCTCACGACAGTGGCATTTGTAAAGCCGCGGGGTATCATGAAACTCGAAATGCGACATCATCCGCGTAGGCAAGCTGTACTTCCAAGTCCTGCATTCCATGTCATTCCAAGTTGAAGAAGGTTTCCCACTCAGTCCCATTGGTTACATGGAGAAGCAGCCAGATAGTAGCCCGGCCCCACACAAGTGCAATCCCTGCGAGGCAACGTCTTCTACACCTAGACACATACCGCTGGCTGCATGGACAAACAATCTGCCACAATCAGCACACTTGAGACACACTAGAAGTGTTTTTCATTTCCTTCCCATCTTTCCCACATCCACCCCAAAGTGTGAATCAGGAGCCGGTGGTAGCATTTGCCGAAGGAAGTGTGCTGGCATGTGACAGATCCAGTGTCATATCAGCAATATGTGTTTCCCGGTCCCGTGTGGCGACGATCGCTTTTCCCCCTGCTAGCGCACATATGTTCGGGCCTCAGAACAGTTGGACGTGGCCGTGGGCTAAACTGGGTCAGCCTGCCACAGATGGAACAAACTCCCAGCGGGTCATCCTCAGCCGAAAAAAAAACTACTACAAAATCCTTACCCAAAATCATCTGTTTGCCTACAAAATTCTCTGTTTTGAGAAAAAGGTTTGGAAAGGCAAGGCATGGCATGACAAAGCCAATAAAAAATAATGTGAATTTCACAATTCTTTCTCCTGCAGTGGGGTTGATGCAACCCACTCAAGATTATTTGAAAAAGCACATTTCTTGGACATGACCGAAGATATCTTCATAAGCCACCTATCCTTCGGGACTAATGAACATACAGTATAATCACCTTTGGAAGAGTATACACTAAGGCTTGGCAAAGGCTTTGGGAGTTTTCCCAGGAAGGCAACATTTGGGACTTTACACCACAGATATTTTAATTAACAGTGTGCTGTTAAAAGAATCACAGGTTTTTGCACAGATGGGCGGCATTATTCATCAACGAAGTTCCATTCGAGTCCTATCAAGACCGCAGCACAGTCCTGGTCAAAGCGCCATGCACAAAGCTCATTTCAGGCTTCCTGAGACCTCTGCAGAAAAGGGAGGAGCAAAAGTCTTGTATTCCAAATATGCAAAGCAGCGCTTTGTTTTCCACAACAGTGCCATTTTAGCCATGAAAAATGTGTTGAGTCCATCACCACCTATGTGTTTTTAAAAGAGCTTCATAAAAAAAAAAAATTAAATTTAAGAAAAAGATTGACAAGGATGAATTGCAGCGGTGTTGCCATTGCAGGAAAATCCAATGCGAAGGGACGTGATACTCAAAGAGATGCAGTACTTGACCGTGGAGTTGTGCCATATGCTGATCGTCCAACAAAGAACCGTGCCAGCGAGGCTTGCGCTTGATCCAGCTTTGGTAGAGATAGTAGCTACCGGTTTAGAACATCCGCACCGGCTAACGGCAATGGTTGCCAGCTGACAGCGAAAGCACAGCTACCAAAAACAGCACCATCCAACCGCCATTGGGCCAGCTAGCAGTGACAGAGCTGGTGACCAGCATTCTTGCCAGCCATGGGTAACAGTACCGGCTAGCAGTGATCATGGCAGCCAAGAGTAGTGGCGGTGGCTAGCTGCAGGAGTGTTAGCTTGTTAAACACACGGGTGGCGTGAGACGGCTCCCGTGTTTACCGTGGTGCATCTCCTGGAAAGATCTTAAGTTTGCAGCTGCAGCTCGGAATTATTCATCGCCCCCGCCGTGCGCCCGGGAGAGCCACAGGTAGTTGATGAAGTGGCAGTGCCAAGTGGCCCAACTGGCGAAGACAAAGCGCAGCTGCTGAGAGTCAGCGTGGCCAGATGCCGCCCGACGTGCCATGTGTTCCAAGCGGGGCAAAGGGGGGGAGCGGGGCTCTTGCCAAGACGCTCTCATCTGGCGCCAAGTCGACACATGTTCTGGCATGCCGGCAGGTTTCTGCTCCTGGCTCCCCGTCTCTGTGCAGAAGGACAGGCTCTACTCTTGCCTCCGATGCTTTCTGGGTGCTGCTTTCTGATTGGAACGGCACCGATGCCCACTGTACTGCTCCGTCGGCACTCCGCAAACCCACCGCCGACTGGCAGACCGAGGATGGGCCTGGCCCGACTGAACACGCATCCCCTTCAGGATTCTCCAAGCAGGTCCACAAGCATCATCAGGTGGCGGGAGCCCCAGGTGCCCTACTGGTTGCGGTGCTGGTTCTGCCAATCGAAAACGCAATCCCCGCTGTCATGGTGCCGCTGTTCGTCTGCAGATTGTTGCGAGCGAAAATGCTGCTTGGCAAATTTTCAAATACTGCAACAAAAATCCACAAAAGACAAATCCTTGAATCCGCATTTGGATGGCATCGCGTTGTGACCGTAAAAAGGGCAGTTTTTGGCGCCAACTGCGATGCCAACGTCTTTTTTAGCAGAAACCTCTGTTAGGATGGAGGCTGTAGCAGAAGATGCTTGCTTGCGTGGCGCGTCCTCGGGACTGGTCTTTGACTATACTATTCCTCGACTGCAGGGGAGTTTCTGAGGAAAAAAATGAGCCAGGTTCGCAGGAACATCCCATCCTCGCCTGCAACGCGGGGGTTCGGGGACGTGAAAACTTTTTGAACGAGTGCCATGTCTGAGCAATCCTTATCTGAGGACCGCGAGTGCCAGCTGGTGGCTGTGTGTGCCCGCACTGTGAGCCCGTGCCAGAACGAGTTGGCATGCAACAGTCCCGGCAAGAACGTTCTGGCAATAAACCACCTCTGTAGTCCCTCTGCAGACACCCCTCTCTTGTGTCTCTGCTAGTCAGTGTCTCCGCTCAGGTGGCATCTTGTTCAACGTGGAGCCGGAAACACTCCACAGAAAACACACTCCTGCTCCTGCTACCTAAATACAACAATTAGACATGTGGCGATTTCATTCATATTTCATCATTATTTTTTCTGAATATTTTCAGAATGCTGCATAACCTGGGAGAGCTGCCAGTGTGGTGACCTATATCATCTCCTCTGGTATAAAGGCAGGCAGGTCTATTCATGTACAAAAGAGATATCTGTGTTTTATAAATAACATACATTATATATCTTATTAATTTCCCTTAAACTCGTTTTCATTACAAAGAGCATTGACTCCTTCATTTAGTCAATATGTACAAAGAACACATGATTATTTAACCTTTGTGTCATAATAAATTTACAAATATCTTGAGCCATGAAATGTAAAACATGTTGCTATTATTACAGAAAACATTGTAATGGACGATAAGGGAACAAAGCCGACAATATTTTCTCTTTTTCTCATTCCATAAATCCAGTCACGTGTCATGTGCGACTACCCTACAATGCGTTTCCGAAGCGGAACTCCATGCGCTCGAGTTCCAGTTTCCGTCCGGACCGTTGTCGCGTCGGACGGTGCTCTGCGCAGAGGGGACCATTTCGCTGCTGCCCAGGTGAAGTGAACACAGGACGTTTTGTTTAAAGAGCTCGGGAGGCGCTCGTGCACGTGGATAATTATTGAAATTATTATCGATACTGCCAAGATACAGTGTCTTTGCTTGAATATTTTTCCCTTCAGTTTTCACTCGCCGCTGAAGAGTTCAATCATTCATTGTGTGAATTTGAATGAGGATAGGATTACCAAATTCATACCGGCGGATAGCTAAACAGAAACCATGTGCCACACAGAGACAATATTCTGCAATATGATTGAAACGCATTAATTTAAAATAATTATATATCTAGCCCATCCAATATCTCTGCTGCGTTGTGGAGAGCACTGCCTTTGGCTTTGGACCCCCAGGGTGCAGGTTCGAGCCCCGCCTCCAGCTGTAGTACCCTGAGCAAGGTACTTACCCTAAATTACTCCAGTAAAAATACCCAGCTGTATAAATGGGTAAATAACTCTAAGTTGCTTTGGAGAAAAATGTCAGCTAAATGAATAACTGTTAATGAGTTCTGCAGTTCAATTGGGTTGGATTCAAAATGCTATTTTGTTACTGAGGTTAGTGACAGACCATCCATGAGGCGAGGTTCTCCTACACATAACTCTGCTCTTTATGACTTTTTTTAAACTTCACATCTGTTAAGGTGTCACTCCATAGCTGGTACAAAGTCTGGGGTTCACTGTCGTCATAAATTATCTCTTTACATAACACCCGTTCCGCTCTTCTCCATTTACAGTCATTCATTTATCTGACACCTTTCTCTAAGGCTGTTTTCATTGCAAAGTAAACTGCTTATACTGATTTATTCATTTATACAGCAAGGTAATTTTTTACTGTATCAGTTCAGGTGTTGGGGAATTGTGTTAACACGTAACACCGCTCAGCAAAAAAAGTAATAACGTTCCATTCAGCAGGTCATTGGACGGCAGTTCAGCACTCAAAGCAGCGCTGGGGAGGCAGGGTCTCCGAACAACAGCAACACACTCCTGAAATACAACTGGAGTGTCTGTAAGACACTAACAACTTCCCACTGATCAGATCACAAATCGTGTTGATGTAACACGATTGAGTTATTAAAAGAAAGCTAGCGATTCCCGAAACATGGTGCTTCGAATGAGGACACGGCGTATTTATGAGGACAGAAGAAAGACGAAACATGAGCATTTCGTACAGGACACGGGCACAGGGGTAACGGGTAGCTGGGGGCTCACGGCAGCCCTGTGTACGTGACCTCCGTAATCCGTAACCACAGGCAGCGTGAACTACGCTCTCATACAGGTTAGGTACCTTGATCAAGGGAAGCACAGTAGGAGCAGGACTTGTGGGTTCTTTGATTGTAATGATCTAACAAACTTACACAGTGCCTTTAAAAGCACTTCACAGTAACTAGATTTAGAGAGCAATAATAAAACAGAAATTATAATAAAAAAAAGTAACCTTAAAATCAGAACAAAACATCAAGAAAATTCTGGTCAGAGTGGTGCCAGCACGTGTAAAGCTTTTAGTCTGTTTCTTAACATCGTTAATACTTCAAGGCGACAGCTTTAACCACTATGCCACCTGCTGCCCTAACACCTGACCGTACTTGACTTGATCATGTGTTGCTGAATGAGAGACTCAGTTACTGGCACCAAGATGCCATCCTATGAGTTCAACTCCATTCTTCTATTCTGCAAAGAACAATGTTTATGATGGATGAGTGATAACCATATTGGCCCTGAAAATGGTTGTTCATGGAGATCTGACATGTTCAAGTGTATCTGTTTAGGACAACCATTAGCTGCTGTACATCCCTGAGAAGTTCAATGCAGTATGTAGTGCTTTCTATGATGATATAACGTTCTCTGTCTGTCGGACATCATTTGGTAGTACGAAGATGGGAGTTAATAACTTGTCAGCATCAGTCTAAACAAACAGCAACAAAAAGAAAGTAATTTATAGTGTTTGTTTGTTTGTTTGTTTTGAAGGTGTTTAGACCTAGGATTGGGAGGTCCTGAACCTGGTCCAGAGAAGAACCAGCAACATACCCAATGTGGTTTAGAAGAGCACTTCACTCTACAAACAGGACTGTGCTCTTCTTGGCGAGTCTGGGATGGACGCGCTGGGAGATGGGGAAGGGTGCGCTGCAAAGGCTGCTGGGAAGGTCCTACTTATCTACGAATGGCCATAGACTAACCAGGCTGGCCAAGGTAGTGCCTGTCTTCAGCAGAGCGCCGGGGTTTGGAGAGAAGCTGGCTGTGGTGGACGCCAGCGGGAGTCACACCTACAGAGACCTGTATGAGAGCAGCCTGGGCCTCACTGGGAGTATCGCCCAGCAGCTCCACTGTGACTCTGGTGACCTGCAAGGCAGGAGAGTCTCCTTTCTGTGTGCCAATGATGCCTCCTACGTGGTGGCGCAGTGGGCTATCTGGATGTGCGGGGGTATCGCCGTGCCCCTTTACAGGAAGCACCCGCCTGCTGAGCTGGAGTACATCATCAGTGACTCCCAGAGCTCCCTGCTGGTGGCAGGGGACTCCTATGTGGATACCCTGAGGCACCTAGCCCACAAGCTGGGGCTCCCCTGCCTGCAGCTGCCAGCCTCCTGCAACCTGGCTTCTTTGAAGGCCAGTGAGATGCAGCTCAGCCCAACAATTGATGACTGGGCGGACAGGCCTGCCATGATTGTGTATACAAGTGGCACGACAGGCCGTCCCAAGGGGGTACTGAGCTCCCACAGAAACCTGCACGCCATGGTAAAGAAGCTTCTTTTGGATACCCGTTGGCCTCAGGAATGTTTTCTGCTGTGAACCGTACCTCCACGTTTCATTGTTGGCAGGGTGCACCCTGGATGAGATGCAAGTCCATTACAGGGAAATTGCACGCACGCACACGCACACACACACACACACACTGTGGGCACCTTAGAGTCACCAGTCCACCTGAAACACAGGTCTTGGAAACCCACGTGAATGTGGGAAGAACATGCAAACTCGACACAGGCTGAGTGTAAGTCAAACCCATGTCTGAATCAGCAGTTCAAGAGCTGTACGGCACCTGCGCTACCCACTCCATCACTGTGCCGCCCTTGACCATTTGTACCGTGTGGGCGTAAATGTGCCGGGGGGTTTGTCACGTTGGAATCCTCATCTATTCCTGTTGACTGGTTGCTGGAAAACTGGTGCCACTTTTATCAAGCATAGAGCAGAATAATGAAAATGACTAATGAAATGGGAGCAAATTGTCATTGGACATGAATGTGGACAGGTGCGTCTTTGCTACTGGAGAGAAATTGTTTTTTTTTTTTTTTCTCTCTTCAATGTTCGGGCCTTTAGATCCAGCCTTAGAGTTAGGGGGAACAACAGTGAGGAGGGGGGTCACCACTGTCACTGTGCTGTCATCCTTATTTAGGTCCAGGCCCTGGTCACAGAGTGGGGCTGGTCCCAAGATGATGTCATCCTCCACACGCTCCCCTTGCACCACGTCCACGGCATTGTCAACAAGCTCCTGTGCCCGCTCTGGGTGGGTGCTACATGCCGCATGCTGCCCGACTTCCAGCCCCACAAGGTAACACCACTTTGTCGTTACCAAACAGCATGAAGTCTCTACTCTCTGGATTTTTTACAAGGGCTTTAACACAGAGGGTGGGGTGGGTGTGGGGGAAACTTGCCGGCGAAACGAATGAAGTTGTCAGGGGAGCCACGGTGGTGGATCTACTGTCAACCTTATCGGTCATGTGTCAGATGGTCTTGCTAATTGTGGCCGCGTTACAGACCGCTGGGCCCACTTGCGGGTCAATACAGAACCACGAGCTGACAGGGCCTGCCCCTCCCCCTGCCTGGCGGGGCTGGACATGTGGGACACCTCATTCCATCGTTGCCGTGTCTTGGTGATGGATTGCCCCTACCGAGGGCTTCAGAATCAAACCCATCGATTGGTGACTTCAAGAAGTGGGGCGGAACGGTGTGTTTGTGAGGGGAACTTAAAGGTGGCACTTCTGGAACTTCACTGGCATCTGTACATTTATTTATTTTTCAGCTGGTGCTTTTCTTTCAAGTGGCACATGATGTTGTTTTGTATAATAATTTGTCCACTTATTGAGCTGGGCAGTTTTTGCTGTGTCAGTTCAGGGTACGTACCAGTGAAGGGTACTGTAGCAGCAAGTGAGATCTGAACCCAGGTCCTTCCAGTGCAAGGAGGCAGCTGTAATCACTGCCCCTCTTGCTGCTTGTAAAATCTATAAATTCCTTTGTGCAAATATTTCCTTACTGAAATATCAGTTTGAAATCCACTCACTTCCTTTCTATTGGGATTTGTGGACTTTAAGATAACTTGTGGTCTGCGCCATTCGGTGAGTTGTCAAGGGGGACAGGGATGGAGCGACACAATAGGTTGGTGCACTTATCTATTTTATTGTGGGAAGCAGGGGATGTTGGGGTTGGTGGAGGACTGGCTGGGATGCCGGGAGGATGGTTCTAGGGCATAAGCCCCACCTCCACAAGGTGGAGCACAGTGCTTTTGAAGGACATAAATTGCCTTCTTCCCATCCCAAATTCTTTGCTCCGGTGCATTTGATGGACATATCCCAGGACGCTTGCAATACAGACTGTAAATAACACTTGCCGTTCAACACAGTGTGTGTGTGCAGCTAGAATGTAGAGAAGGGAGTATATGCTACTTTATCCCAGCATTAATGTTTTTTTTTTTTTTTTAGAACTAAACTGTTACATTTTATATATATATATATATATATATATATATTTATTCATTCATTTGCCTGATTCTTTTCTCAAAAGTGACTTACAATGTTAAGGGTACAGTTATTTACCCATTTATACAGCTGAGTAATTTTACTGGAGCAATTTTTAGGGTAAGTACCTTCCTCAAGGATAATACAGCTAGAAGTGGGATTCAAACTGGCAACCTTTGGATCCAAAGCCAGCAGCTTTAACCACTATACCCAACTGTCCCCATTATGTTGTTTTATGTCATATTTTTATACATAATTCGGTAGTAGATGATTGAAGTGACTCCTCAACTGCTGTTCACTGCTCCTCTTTACATGCTGTCCCTGAAAACCAGGGTACGTGTCACTCGCTTTGGTGGGGCATTCTAAGGACAGGCTCCGCCCACAGAGAGCAGGCAGTGTCTATGTCCTCAGACCCCCTCCTTAGCATAGGGGTACAGGGCTAAAGTGGCCGGCCCCCAGCGGCTGTCCCCATGCGCTCAGTAAACGTTGTCGCTTGTTGACAACAGCAGAGTCACTTTGAGTCTTTAGAGACTGAGGGAGAGGGGATTAGGGTTTGGGGGGGTGGAGGGAGGAACACAGAGAAGGTGAATAAATGAGAAATGGATGCATGCCAGGTAGCATGTACCGCTGGGGGCGGGAAGGTGGTGATGGAGAGAGGCAAAGAACGAGAGACGGATCAGCAGAGAGATGCAGCGAAGCAGGAAATAATGAAATGGAGAGAGAGACGAGACTGTGTGTGTGTGTGTGTGTGTGTGTGTGTGTGTGTGTGTGTGTGTGTGTAGTGGTAGCTTTGCTGCTGTCCCAGGGGGACAGAGTGAAGGAGAATGTGCCGTTCACCTTCAGTTAATTCCTGCTTTTCTGCCGCTGTGTGCGGGATGTGCAGTGAGGCATGAGTGTGTGGTGTGTGTGCGCAAGGGATCCTCTTCGCCCCCCCCCCCCCCCCCCCCCCCCTTTCTCTGTGGTTGTGCCCGCCAGTATCTGTGTGTGTTTACAGATCTCTGCCCATCTGTCTGCCCTGTCTCTGGGTGTGTGTTCCCGCATTCTCCACTGTGTTGGCTGCCGTGTGTACGCGCCATGTGTTTGACGCTGTGAATTGGGGCGTTTGCAGAAAGTCGATGTGATATCGGAGCACCTGGAGGAAAAACGCAAGCACTGCTATTATGGTGAAATTCCATCTGTAGACCTGGTTCTGGGTGTGCGCCTGACCTTCGGAGGCCTTGACAAGTTCAACCCCCAATAGTAAAAACAACCATCTGCTGACAGTTCTGATGCCTGTCACTGTTTTCCAAGTGTTTTCTTTATTCTTGACCTACAGGAAAGTGTGTGTGTGGGTGGGTGAGTGGATTTCTTTGTACGTTTCAGCAGATGGCATAGTGGTTAGGACTGTCACCTTGCGGTATAAGGGTTTGAATACCACTGCCCGCTGTAGTATTCTTGATCAAGGTACCCTAAATTGATAGAGTGAAAATTACCCTGCTGTGTAAATGGGTCAATCGCTGAACAGTTGATTATCTGACGTTGTTCATCACTATGAACAGATGCACCAGAAAAATAGTCCCGGATCACTTGCTACCCTCCCAGTAGGAACACTGTGCTCTTCCACCTCAGACCATTTGTTAGTCCTCGATGTGGTGGAATGAGTTTCCTCTGTCCCTCAGAACTGTTGAATCCCTCTCAACATTCAAAAAGCATTTCAAGACCCTTTTCTATCAGGCCCATTTCTCTCCTGAACATCTTCCATTAGTGTACATTAGTGTATATGTACTAGGAGAAAAGTGGTATCAGACAACAGAGCTGCACTTTCATAGTCGTGTTTGTATCTAAGCCTTCTGTCTATCGATGTCTTTACTCTGAATTGTATGTCACTTTGGAACAAAGCATCTGCCAAATGATAAATGTAAATGAATGTTAATAATTATGACAGTTGCTAACTATGACACATTGTGCAGTGCAGTTTCTATGGCTCATGTCTGTCTCCTCTCATTCTTTTTCCACCACTCTGGCACTCAGGTGTGGGAGTACCTGCTGAGCGGTGAGACCTCCCGGGTGAACGTGTTTATGGCTGTGCCCACTGTCTACTCCAAGCTCATCGAGTACTACGAGAAGCAGTTCACCAAGCCCCACGTGCAGGACTTTGTGAGAGCCGTCTGCCAGGAGAAGATTCGGTACACCCTCGCTTGTCAAATGCTGAGCTGAACTTGACGTTTTTCAGGCTTTATGATATACTGGAGAGCGCGGCAGTAGAGCTCTGAGTGCTTGGTTTTTCAAATATGTGTCGTTCCATTCGGCTTTAATAAGAAGTTAGTTGGAGAAAAGATTTCTCTGGCGAGATCCTCTTAGGAGCAACAGAGTTGCACATGCGGGAGGGTCGGGAAAACCATCTGTTTAGAGCCATTGATGTTATAATTGGTAACTTGTTTGGAAAACACATAAACAGCACTGCTTTGTGCTGCCTTCGGAGACATGGCAGTGATTTTACAGGATGGATGGCAGGACTTTGACAATACTCACTCAAAGCACCCAGGTTTGAATCCCACCTCCTGCTGAAGTCATCTTGATCCCAAGTTTCTCCAGTAAAAAATGATCCCACTGTATAAATGGGTAAATCACTAACTAGCTTAGTGTGCAAACTTCACTTATTACCTCTCCATAGCATCACAAACCAACACAGAATAGCCGAGTGGCAGTCAGTTAGCAGCTGGTGTAAAACTGGGTGTTGGTAATATAGGTATATAAATAACAGCACTGTAATGAGTAGGTGAATAAGAAAATATGTTGGTGTTTACAGTAAATGCAAGTAATGATGGGAAAATAGGCATTACGAACTGCGCAAGTCCTGGGTACAGAGTTGGGTGGGGGTGCAAACAATAGTGTAAGACAAATACACCACAGCGAAAGCATTACAAGGGCATTAGAGAAGCAGGTCCTCAGTGTGACAGTGGGCTTGTGGTCAGACTGTGTGCTGTCTGGAGTTCATGCCATTACTGCCGCAGAGTGTATCTCACTGCACTAATCTACAGTAGTAACAGTGAGTGAGCCTTCCTTATAAAACTTTTGTTGTTATTTTACTGTGTTTTCAAACAACGGTTTTATACAATGAGTGAGATTTATTATGGGCGGCACAGGGGCACAGCGAGTAGCGCTGCTCTCACAGCGCCTGGTTGGTGTGAGAGGACATGGATTCGATCCCCACTCAGTCTGTGTGGAGTTTGCAGGTTCTCTCTGTGTCAGTAGGTTTCCTCCAGGTGCTCTGGTTTCTTCCCACAGCCCGAAGACATGCTGTTCAGGTTCCCCCATAGTGTGTGAGTGACAGAGTGTGTTCCACTGATGTATGGATGAGTGACCCAGTGTAAGTAGTGTATCTAGCAGTGTAAGTCACCTTGGTGCATAAGGTGTGTGGGCTGTTAACACTACATAGAGTTCGTTGGAAGTCGCTTTGGAGAAAACCATCTGCTAAATAAAGAAATGCATTTATTTACGTTATACATTTATCTTTAGTCGAGTCCTTTAACCACATGTGACATAATGCCTGGTAGAGGGAGCATTTAACACAGAGAGGTGTGTATGTCATACAAAAATCAGTAGTGAGTATGACAGGAAGGCAAAACCCAGGTGGCGCCACTGACATCTGGGGATGTCCTAGTGATGACCATGAGACTGAGACATGTGCCCCATGCCCTGTGTTCAGGCTCATGGTGTCTGGTTCGGCTGCCTTGCCCCTCCCCACCCTTCAGCGATGGGAGGAGATCACGGGACACACCCTGCTGGAGCGTTACGGCATGACGGAGATTGGCATGGCCCTGTCCAACCCGCTGTATGGACCCCGTGTGCCAGGTACCGAATCTCACCAGCTGCGCATCCTTTGTGTCTCATCGACAACTGTGTGTTTAGCACTAAATCTGTAGAGTATGCCAGCTCTTCATCTTACCAACACAACTGGAAGTAGCAGTCTTTTCATAATTCATTTTGTTGATAATTCCAAAGTCACTTATACTACTAATTCACAATAAATAAGACTAATAATACAGACATGCCTCTATTTACTCACAGCTTACATTCTGTCAAAATTTCAGATATAGGTATAATAAGTAAAAATTCTAAGATGTTCTGTTTCAATATTTTATAAATTAAGCCATATTGAGAGTTAAACTAAAAGGACTTCAAATAGGTGGTTTCCAAAAACCCAGTTTAGTGCAGATTGTCGATTCATTCCATAAAAATGTGAGCACTGATCACACCAGCACTTGCCTACACCAGGCAGGAGCTGGAAACACTGTGGAAGTGAGTTAAATGAAGGCAGTCCCACGCTCATATTTTCTCTGGGTGTTCTTTACTGGCATCTGTCCTCTCTGTAGGTAAACACAGTTCACCTGCAGAGAGGAAACACATTCACTGTGCTGACAGCAGCATTTTAGAAAGCCGATTAGTGAAACAATGCATTTAAAAAGAAATAAAGTGGAAAATATTAATGTCTTTGAAAACATGTCATTTGACCGATGATTAAATGAGGAGCCAGTGTACCAGCCTGGACAGTGTGACCAGAGTACCTGTGAAGCACCTGTCTCCACTCTCCCTCCCTCCCTCCCTCAGTCACCTGTCGTAACTCTCGCTGCACCTTGTGTGTTTGTCTAATCACACCTGGTCTTTATTTTTCATATCATCTCTGCCCTACAGAACCCAAGTGCATTGGACACAAAAGATTTACCTGATGTGACATTCATGAAGACCTTAACTGATGGTTTGTGGGATACTGGAGGACTGGGAAGGCCAAAAAATGGGTTCTACACTGTTAGCATTACTCACACCATTCCTGTGGTTCTCTCGAGTATCCTGGGTTTTTGGAACTGTTATTTGCCGACAGCGAAGAGCTATTTCAAGCTCCAGTGATGGTTGTTTCTCTCAGGGGTGGGACACCAGGAAGGGTTGTAGATGCTTCAAAGTGACAAACTTGACAAGTCGAGCCCACAGTGCTGTCAAAACAACAGTTAATTTGCCCAGTTGTTTCATTGCAGTGCATCAGGAGGAGAAAAAAAAGTTTATTTTTAATCTTCAGGGGCGCATGGCGTTGCCTTGTAAGTAGGTTAACACCAATCGATACGAGCACAGAGCTGGAGCACACACAGCGACCCCACAGCAGCTGTTCCTCCCCATCATCAAATAGTCATTAAAATCACACACTACTTTTTAAAAAAACATTTTTTAAGAGGGGGACTGGTTTTGATTTGTTAATCCAAGCAAAAAAGATGCATACCAGAAATGCGGATTTGTTTCAACCCTTTTTTGGGTATGAGCAAATACATATATCTTTTTCTGATCTGGTTGGCTGACCCACCTCTGTGCCCCCCTCTCTGTGTCAGGGCAGTCGTGCAAGTGACTTGGGACCAGGCTAACCCCCAGCCCCAGACCTCTATGGGGCAGATTGCACACCGAATGGGGTCGTCAATTATTCATGAGGTCCGCTGCACTGTGCCTGGCTGAGCTTGTTAGACGTCGCCAATGCACCCGCCGCTCCCTTAATTAGGAGTTCAGATGGGCATGCGGCGAGGCCTTGTTAGCAGCCGTCCCTGCGGCCGGGGGACCCATTGTCTCTGTGAGTGGATTGTCGTCACGGGGCCCAGCTGCATTCCGCTGGTCGACCCCCAGCTCTCTACACCTCCCCATAACACAAATACACACCCACACACACCAGTATGATGCATTTTTGCTATAGCCACAGTGCTGCTGTTCCAGCACTTATTTGTTTTTTAATTTCACCTCTGGCGTAGATGTTGTAGAGGAATTGTTTTTTTAGAGATGATCTCTACGGAGGCTCGCTGCTAACAGAGTATCGTCTCAACTGTTATTTTTAGACTGTTGCGGTTGCTTGTGCTGAATGACTTGAAATCCCAGTCGGGTTGTGAATTGCAGCCTCCGTAGCTTGTTCACCGGGCAAGATTAACATCACTTAGAGCTCTTAATTCCCAAGAAGCCACCGGTGCGGCCTGTGGCATGACGCCGTGCGATTGCTGCATTGCGCCCCTAGTCTTCGCTTTGCTTTGTCTTAAACAGCACTTGTTTTCATTCTCAGTCTCTTTTCACATTGGAATCTACAGCATATCTCGATTCACTTAAAACCCTTGGGCAATGGCAAAGATCTCATCCTGCCATGTCCTTCTGGGTCACGCTGAGCTCTCAGTGGCCTGGAGACATTGCGGTTGATGGCAAAAGTCGCATCTGTGACCTCACCATGATGACAACCCCCAAAGTATGAAAAAATTAAAAAGGGCATTGCTGTCATCTCAGGTGCAGTGGGAAACCCCCTTCCTGGTGTGGAGGTACGCATCGCCATGACTGCCTCCTCCAACACCACTATCGCTGAGGGCACCTGCAGGAAGACACAGGTACTGATTCTGGATGCACAAAGCCCTCAGGCTCTAGCTGCCCATATTCATCTTTCTTCGTTTTTTTATGTCTTTCTGTTTCTTTTTCCCCCAAAAATGTTGACTTTTCCATTAGGTTTTATCCCCGTGATGATGTGAATGAGGGATGCCGACCCTGTTTGCTGATTGGCTGCTCGTGATTTGTAGGTGCGGCCTGGCATGGAGGGTAAGGAGGGTGAGCTGCTGGTCCGAGGACCCTGTGTATTCAAGGAGTACTGGAACCGACCCCAAGAGACAAAAGAAGCCTTCACTGCTGATGGCTGGTTCAAAACAGGTATAGCGTTTCCTCCTTTCATATCTCCAGGTCTCACAAAGGCTTTACTGATTTAGTGGAGTTTTTCTTGTACTCTGCCTGTCAAAATGGGTGGCACAGTGACACAGCAAGTAGCGCTGCTGCCTCACAGCACCTGGGTGGTGTGACAGAGTATGGGTTCAATCCCTGCTTAGTCTGTGTGGAGTTTTCATCTTCTCCCCGTGTTTACGTGGGTTTCCTCTGGGTGCTCTGGTTTCTTCCCACTGTCCAAAGACATTGTTCAAGTGAGTTGGTGATTCTAAAACTTCCCATAGAGTGGGAGTGTGTGTGTGTGGCTACCCTGTGATGGACTGGCATCCCTTCCAGGGTGTACCCCCCCCAGCCTTCCACTCTGTGATTCCAGGATAGGCTCTGGATCACCACAACTCTGCTTAGGATAAGTGGTTATTGAAATTGGTTGGACTCCCAGCCAAAATTTGGAGTATATCTGGTTGAAATCAGACCTGCCTGGGCCAAAAAACAACAGACCATGGGCATCTGAGAAATGGAAGTTGGTGTTATGGACTGGTGAATCAAAATGTGAAAATATTTGGGTCCAGCTGCCAAGTATAAGACACAGAGATGGTAAGCACATAAGTTGTGCCTGTGGTGGTTCTCACAGTTCAGCACGGCAATCATAGTGTGATGGTCTGGAGCCACTTTGCTGGTGGTCTTTGCCAGGTCCATGGCAGTCTTGAGTAGCATGACTAACATGGGAATGCCATTCCATCAGGGCCACATCTAGCTGGGCAATCCTTCATCAAGATACTAACAGTGAAGCATACCTCAAAGTTATGCAAGATGTATTTGTCCAAAGTGGACTGTACAAACTACCGACTTGTACATCACACAGTTGGACAAGTTGGAATTGCAGTTAAAAACTAGTTTGCAGCAAGTCCAGTCCCAGTTTTGACTCTACCTCGTTTACAGTTAGTCATGGTCATGGAGAATGAAGAAAGCTGTGGGACAGCTGTGGGGCAGTTAAGGACACAGACTCTTTGAAAGTTGTAAGGTCAGTCCCAGGAGAGATCGTACTTTTTCAGCCCTTAGCAGCAGCTGGAAAAGGAGAGGGTGGGGTAGAAGGGGATTGTGAGAAGGAACAGGACAGAAAGTGAGAGGAGCAACCGAGACTGTGGTGCTAGGTGGTTTTAATCAGCTTCATGGGGGGCCAGTTGGGATCGTAGAACATGCACTCCATTGGAGACACATGCTGATGGGTCCAGCGAGGGAGGACCCCAAGCCACTGCCTCACTCATCTGCCTCCTCATAGTCCTTCCTGAACATTCCACTCTTTACTCACCAACATTAAGTTGATTTATGACCGGCTTATACCCGTAAGTCCTAACCTTCACCATCATCAGCTGCATGGTTCCACTAATCCTTGGTCACCTCAAAGATTTATTATGTCTGCTTCATCCAGTCTGATGTGGGTTCTGATGAAAATTGGCATTGTTTATTGTTGACATGAGTTAAACCTTTTACCCCTGATCTTAGGTCAGTGTGCGTGTGGTGTGGTAAAATGGGTGGGAGCACTAAACAAACTACTGAAATAGAGAAGTTATGGCTGCATGTTTTTCTTCTCTTCTACCTCTTCCTGTTTATAGGGTCAGGTAAATGTTCAACGTTTTTGACCCAAAGTACTTTTACCATTCGTTCAGGTTGTGAGGACCAGCTGGAGTGGTGGTTAGTTGTCTTCAACTCAAAGGGCCTTGGTTCAAATCCCACCTCCTGCTACAGTACCCTTGATCAACGTACTTGCCCAGCTATATAAATAAGTCGATCACTGTAAATGGCTTACAATATAAAGTTGCTTTGTCACATAAAAAGGGCATGTTCCAGGAGTGATATTGTACACGTGGTAAAAGACACTGATCACCAGACCAAATCATCGGGCATACTGCAGTGTGTAATTCTCATCTGTGTGTAGCCCCTGCAGGTGTTGTATGTGGGATCATCAGTGTTTAGTTGTTGCTTTATTCATTTTATGCAGAAGTTACTGACTATTCAAGTTTTAATAAGTGATGCTGTTTAAATCTGGGGCATTAATTAGTGTAATGGTTAGGCCTGTTGCCTGGCAGTCTTAAGGTTACAGGTTCAAGTCACCTTTCTACTGTAGTACCCTTAAGCAAGGTACCTGCCTGGAATTGATAGAGTAAGAATACCTATCCGCAGGAATGGGTAGATTATTATGGGACAAAGGCATACGTTAAACGAAGGTTAATCACATACATAAAAATAATAACTGGGTGATGCCTGTGATCAGTATGATCTCCCTTGGAAAAATGTACCTCTTGGCCCAATGCATTGCTTTGCTTAATACCAGACAGCATTTATGTGTTTACCTGGATGAGTTTGGCTCCTCTGCTGCATTTCTGGGAAGAGTTGAGGCTCAGGTTTGTGGGCACTGTGTGTACTAGCCATGCCAGGGTGTAGTGTATCACAGTTTTAGCGTCCTGAAGGTGACATTCCCAAGCGGTGCCGGGCTAGCCTGTGTCCATCTGCCATGGTTGTGTGACTGCTGTCACGCGATAGCCCTCAAACCTGTCGTCACCTGCAGGTCGCTGACTCACTGTCCGTCACCTCCTCACCCCCCGGTCAGGTTGTTGGTGTGAACACCGCTATTCAGCAGAAAGTGCAAAGACACACACTTCTGGCTGAACTCCAGAAGGATCCCAGCATAGTTCTGCTAACCTGCATCATGTAGCATTATTATTAACTATTAACATATTTTTAAGGTGGTTTTCCTTGCATGCACCTTCCTTTGTTGTCTCTGTTCAGGTTGAGGGGTCAGTTAATTTCAAATTCAAATGCAGAGCAGGTGATATACTAGTTTATGCTGTCAACTTGCATCGGAAGGTGATGGGTTCAAACCCAGTCCTGCTGTAGGACCCCTGATTAAAGTATTTGCTCTGAACCAGTACAGTAAAAATTGCCTAAATTCATCAATGGGTGAATCACTAAGTAGCTTAGTTTACAAACCTCAAGCTGTAAGTCCCTTTGGAGAAAAGGGTTGGATGAATAAATAATAACTTTTCTCTGAAGATATTCTTATGATTAACAACTCCACTTTCTTAACTGTCACACCATTTACTAGAGTGTCCCAGACCACTGACAAGGTACCAGTAAGAGCAGAGGGCGCAGCACAGGAGGTGTGGAGATTTTTGTGAGACATGTTCACTACGATTACATCATCTGCCGTTGGTCTATGACTCCTGTTACTGCCAGCATCCAGCATATCTACATGTATGACCTGCAGGATTGATGGTCTCCTCTTCGCCTGCCAATCAATTTTTGCAAGTTCTCAACTGCTTGTCTGTGTGTCTGCATGCCTTTGCGTGTGTGTGTGTGTGTGTGTGTGTGTGTGTGTGTGTGTGTGTGTGTGTGTCGTTAATGCTAATAAGGGCTCCACTTGTGCCACTGCAGCCTGCAAAGTATTGGGAGTGTAAACAAGGCTATTGTTTTTTTCCAGCTTGCTGCAGGAAAGTGGCTGTGGGGTTCAGCTGTTCTCCGCTGCTCCAGCAGCATTGCTGTGACTTTCCTGGAATGGATTATGTATTTTTTCCAAAAAAAACAATAAAAATGCATTAGCAGTTTTCCAAGTGCTGCATGAACATACTTATGAATAATAGAGACATGGTAAAAAGTGGCAGTGCCTCTCTAAGCACAGGTTTGGGACTGTGAATTTACCTCTGTACTCATAAATAAAGGCAGCTGGATGTGGGCAGGGGGGGTGGCGATCAAGGCTAACTAGCCTTTCTGTAGCACCGTCCCATCTCAAACCCCCATCCAGCACTGTGCTCTGCTTGAGTCTGCAAAAGAACACGGCAACAAATTAGATCTGATTTTGTGTGTGTGTGTTTCACTGAGAGAGTGTGCAGATAGCTTTACTGGTTCTACCCATCTTGCCTTCCAGTCCATGGAAGGGTCAGATCCCGTGTACTTACTCCCTGGGCTCAGTGGCCATAATTAGGCAGCAGGTGGCATAGTGGTTAGAGCTGTCACCTTGAAAACGATTATTATTATTCATAAATAATTACCAAATGATTAATTTAATAGTAGTAATAATAATGTCAGGGGTATTTCAGACCACTCTTCTACTCAGCTCAATCCCACCCCATTCATATTTGACACCTTGCAAACTGACCATCTGAGTCTGTCTGAATTCACTTCCTTCCTACCACACTGTGTCCCACACTTTCACCTGATGGTCACATGACTGCCATGTGGGACCTGATCCTGGCTGTTGAGCCCTCAGCAGTGAGTGTGTCTCCTCACACCCAGGGAATGGCATCTGAAGGGCGGCTCACTGTACTGCCCAACAGTGGGATTGAAGCCAGACTCCCTCTGACAGACCTTTCTGTGGTTGGACCATCGTGGTGACCGGCAGGAGGTGCTGCTGCTGCTGCTCTTATCTGCTGCTATCGTTCTCATAAAAATACCCACTTGTCCAAGTAGCTCTGCCGACCTACTCGACTTCCTCTGTACTACTTTTTCTGTCTTATTTAGGAAAGAGAAAGTATTTCTGTGGAGTTTTGGGACTCTCAGCAGGAAAAATGTTTTTGTTCTGCTAAATGATCTGAGAGGTGAATGAGAGCGCCAGAAAGACCACCAGTTTGGATCATCTTAAAGTGACTGGTGCTCATCCAGGGGATTTGCAGGTGCGTAGATTCTCTGGATCGATCCCTCTCCATCCAGAGCTCCTGAAGCCCTAGTCACTGCAGTGAACCTACTTCCTGGAGAGCATCAGACGTGGGGGAACTTACTGCAGTATTCGGCGAATTTGATTAGCAGACGATGCATTTTTCAGTTTCCCTCGCATCAACATTAAACAAATTAGATTAGCCACCCAAGTGCAGAGTGCTTTTATTTATTATCCTGATTACAGAGAAGGGACCCTCGACACAAGTCGGAGATGATGGATTGCAGAGTTCTGATTTCTTCAGTTATTCATCCTCATTAGAAGTTCCATTTAACTGTCTGCGTTTTAATGTACGCATTAATATTCATGTTTCTGTGTGAGCTTTGTTTGTTTCTGTTATTTTTTAAATGTGATCAGTTATTAGCAGGCGCAGCTAATTGAGGAGAGAAGCTCTGCGGTTGGCAATGGCCTGGTGGAAGGTGGGTCAGGGCGCCGTTGTTGTGAATGGGGACCACCATGGCATGAGGTCACAGCCACCTCCAGTTCACAGTGGAGGATGATAACCAAGGTCAAAAAGCAACGCATCCGCTGCTTGTGGCATCGACAGGTTGCCCTGTTGTGCAACATGCCCCTCCCCTCCCCATAAAAACATATCAAGACTTTTAATGTGGGACCCTTTGGTCATAAATAGTGGTGCATTTTTTGGAGTTTCCGTTTGTTTCAGTTTGACTGTTGGTGGCAGAGTGGGCAGAACTGTTGCCTCACGGCTCCTGAGCTGCGTGTTTGGATGTGGGTTTCAAACGGTCTGTGTGGAATTTGCATGTTCTCCCCATGTTCACGTGAGTTTATTCCAGGTGCTCTGATTTTCCCCGACAGTCCAAAGACGTGTTTTAGGTAGATTGACGACTCCAAATTGTCCATAATGTGTGTGTGTGTGTGTGTGTGTGTGTGTGTGTGTGTGTGTGTGTGTGTGTGTGTGTGTGTGTGTGTGATTACCCTTTGATGGACTGGGCGTACTTTGCCTCACACTCTGTGCTTCCAGGACAGACTCTAGACCACCATAACTTTGCAGCAGACAATTGTTTTTTCCAGTGTGTGTTTTTAAAAGCTCTGCATGGCATTGGTCTCACACGCATCCTGCTCATCTACTCTACATTAGCAGTGTGACACACCTGCCCTTCACTAGCGCTAAAGTGCTGCCTAGACAGGCATTTATCATCATAACACCCCCTCCCCTGGTGCTAATGCAGGGGAGCCGGGGTGGGGCAGCGCAGCGATGACTGGTTAAGTAGCCATGTTTGGTCTGAAGAGGGTCCAGCAGCTCTCCCTGGTTGCGCTGCCCGCTTCCCTTTAATTGCTTCACGTTGTTGTTTTTCCCTAATGCCCAAAGGCAGCCTGTGTGCGCACTTCTTATCGCTTTAATTAAGGAAGCCGCTCACCCGTGTCTCCCGCCGCCGCTCCCTCAGTGCAGGCCCTTCCCTCTCCTGCGGTTCGACATGCACTGCGGCCTCCACAGCCCCATGTCTTCCCATGAGGCCGTGCAGACCACCGCTTCCACGGCCTTCCTGTTGCCACAAAGCGAGCCATGTGATGACTTCTTTGAGCCTTTATGCAAGTCCTGTGCTTCTGTAATCAGCATGTACTGGTTATTACTATAATAATAATATTAATAATAGGGAATAATTTGAGCAGCACGTGGCATAGTGGTTAGAGCTGCCATCTTACACTGGAAGGACCTTGGTTTCAATCCCACCTCCTGCTGTAGTACCCTTTACTTACTTCCCATGAACTGATACAGTAAAAACTTTAAACAGCTTGATATTGAAATTCACTTTGCACAAGAGTGTTACATACTGTAAATGACACACACGCATACTGTCTGAAGCCGCTTGTCCCAAGTGGGGTCTCGGTGAGCCAGAGCCTAACTCAGCAACACGGGGCGCAAGGCTGGAGGGGGAGGGGACACACCCAGGATGGGACGCCAGTCCGCCGCAAGGCACCCCAAGTGGGTCTCGCACCCCAGACCCACCAGGGAGCGGGACCCAGCCAAACCCACTGTGCCATCACCCCCCCCCCCCCCACTGTAAATGAATGAATAACTAACTTTTCTCCAAAGGAACTTGCAATGTTAGGTTTGGGCACTGAGTTACTTACTTGCACTGGTTTACCCACTTCTACAACTAGGCAATTTTTAAAGGGTAAAATTTTAGCTCAGGGTAAGTACCTTGATTAAGGGTACCACAGCACAAGGTGATTTTTTCAGACCTGGGTCCTTTGAGTCTAAAGGCAATGCCACTAACCACTACGCTTTGGCTGCCATAGTAGGTAATGTTTTAATTGCATTAAATTGCAATTAAATTTTTTTTTTTTTTTTTTAATTCAAATGAAGTTTTTCTGATGCTTATAAAATGTTTTTCAACAATGTTAAACATCTGTCAGTATTTTTGTGTATGTGATATTGGCTGTGCTGCAGTTTGTAATTCTGTAACTGCCTGTGTGCTGGAGGTGGGATTCAAAGTCATGTCCTCCAGTTGCAAGGTGATGACTTTACATTACATTTATTCACTTAGCTGATGTTTTTCTTCAAAGGAACATACAATGTTAAGCTACTTACAGTTATTTACCCATTTATGGAGTTGGGTAATTTTACTGCTGCAATTGTTAGGGTAAGTACCTTACTCTGCTCAGGGCTACTACAGCAGACAGTGGGAATCAAACCTGCAACCTTTAGGTCCAAAGGCAGTATCTTTAACCACTGTCCTACCATCTATCCCAGATGGCTTTAACCTCTGCACCCCCTGCCACAGGAAAGTGAAGACCCTCCTGTGTGTGCGAAATGCAGGACGTGGTGCTTTATGTTCTCAGTGCTCTGCTGGTCAGTATTTCAGAATGCGTTGAAGGCGGCTCGTGCATATTCCGCCCCAGTGGCCACTGCGCTTATCTGAGCTGCAGCGAGACCTGATCCTGTTCACGCCCCCATTTACCCGAGGAGAACAGCGCCATTCCAAGGTGCCTGGCTGTGACTAAATTATTCCCTGCATTCAGCTTCTTTAAAAAGGACTAACTGTAAATACACTATTAGTGTTGTTAACACCTTTCCACTTTATCAGGGCGACCCCCCCCGCCCCCCCATTACCTTGGCCTATCAGCGTGGAACAGCGCTCTGTGAAGAAATTCCCAATATCTAAATTTACACACTGTATCAATCTTGTTTAATAGACTGGAAAGCTTATTGGCCCGGCGCAGAGCCGCGGGAGAGGGCAGCCGTGATGAATTGTGCCGCTGCTGCGACAGCCGCCCGTGATGTATAATGAAATATTTATGATTTATCCCAGCTAATAAACTGAAATGAAGTGCGTGATGTATGGGAGCAGATGGGCGCTCCATTGATGCTGTGTAGAGAGAGAGAGAGAGAGAGAGAGAGAGAGAGAGAGAGAGACTCCAAGGAAGAGGAGAGGAGGGCCAGGAGGAGAAAAGAAGATGGTAGATGATGGGATGGATGGGTGATGAATGGATGGATTTAGGGATGGGTAGATAGATGCAGAGGTGGATGGAGAAAAGGAGGGATGGAAGGATAATTGTTTGATGGATGGATGATGGTTGGATGGATGAATAGATGACGGGATAGATGAATGGAAGGATGAGTGGGTGAGGAGATGGATGGACCATGGTTGAATAGATGGATGGGGGAATGCATAGATGAAGGGATAAATGGATGGATAGAGGGATGGATGGTTGATGGTTGGCCAGATGAATAGATGAAAGGACTGGGGGAGGCATGGATGAGGGACTACATGGGCAACAAATAGATGGATGGATCAATGGATGGATGGATGATGGATGGATGGATATCTGGATTAATGGAAGGACAATGGTTGGATGGATGAGGGGAGGGAGGCAAAGGAGCGATGATGGAGTAGCTGAGACATTCAGGTGTGGTGGTCACCAGTGCTGGTTGGGCTCCTAATTTGTACTGGTTTGTTGTGTTCACATGTTTTCCCACAGACATCTTGGGCAGATTTTTCTTCTGTGTTTCCCTTGATGATGTAGCTGTTGGATGACACACTCTGAACAGTACTGCAGTGTGTATAGCTCACATGGACTCTGGTGTCACAAAGTGAACGTCAGAAAGTAGCAGATCAAGCCTTGCCATGTTGGTGAGGTCTACCTAGCTTTAGGTCACACCACTCGCTGAAGGACCAGGGAACCTCCTCCTTGATGTCACATTGGGATTATGCACCTTATCCAGGTGTGTTGAACAGGTTTGCAGAAAAATGTAGTAAACATGGTACTTCTGCAGGGGACACGGCTGTCTACAGGGATGGGGTGTACTGGATCATGGGCCGGACCTCAGTGGACATCATCAAGAGTGGCGGCTACAAGATCAGTGCTCTCGAAGTCGAGCGACATCTGCTGGCCCACCCTGACATTACAGGTAAACAACTCAGGAGACCCATGTGCTGCTAGTTCACGACCCACTCTGGTAAACCTGTGTGCAGCCAGCTGTTGTCGCTCTTGACCTGAGAAAAGGAGTCAAAATGCTGAGGTCTCCATCTACCTTGTTTCTGTAGATGTGGCCGTCATTGGAACCCGGGATGCCACGTGGGGCCAGAGGGTGACAGCTGTGGTGCAGCTGAAGAAAGGGAAGAGCCTCTCACTGGAGGAACTGAAAACCTGGGCCAGGTGCGCTTAAGAAGCGAACACTTCTTGAAATTCTGCCGCCTAATGTTTGGAGGCCAAATAACCACAGTCAGTGTTGTACACGATAGACAAAATGCTTTTGTTGGTGGATTATCTCTTTGGGCGCTGCATTCATGTTTGAAACACGTATAGTAAAAAGTGTTCAGTGCTTCTGGGAGGGAGGAGGAATGGACGGAAAGGGGGATGAGGAGACAAAAAGGCCGGAAGGCACAGCTCTGGAGTTACTGTTTTTAAATGTCACTCACATCCACTTGGCCCCCAACACAGACAGTGGCAGAAGACACATGTCCCCCTTCACTGAGATGGCTCTGGGCAATCTGTCACTGCTCTCTGTGTTGGTGTGTGTGTGTGTGTGTGTGAGAGAGGGAGTGAGATGGAAGCATTCCAACTGTGTGTGTGCTGTGTTTTCCAGAGAGCGCATGACGTCCTACATGATCCCCACCGGTTTGGTCCTAGTGAACGAGATGCCCAGGAACCAGATGGGAAAGGTCAACAAGAAGGACCTGCTAAAGCAGTTCTTCCCCAGCTAGATCCCTGCAGCAACATGTCACTTCCTGTTAGCGGGTTGAGCCCCCCCCCCCCACGGAGTCAGAAGGTCCCGGCATTGCTCGGCTTCCGGATCAGGAGAAAACGGACCGAAGACGTTGAAAAGGAAAGGCAATTCTGCTGATGGACGTTAAGAGCCGCGTTCAGCCCTCTGAAAGCTGAGTGCCCCCTGGTGTTCCAGCTAATCGTCATCCTCACACTGATTTTACCGTGTTTGTGACCAGTCTGATGAAAGTGAGAAATTGTCCAGTTTTTATTTTACACTGACAGTGCCGATGTTGACAATTAATAGTAATGATGAAGGTGGCAGTGGCGTCATCTCAAAGGATGTCTCTAGTCATCTTCTCTCTGCGATGTGATGGAATGAATAAAGATGGTTTGTTCTGATTAGCGCTGCCAGCGACAGGCTTACTTGACGGAGATGGGTCCGCGTTCAGGTCTGCTGTTTTCATGCCCATAAGTACTGGTCACCGTGGAAACAAGGCCCTTCCATTGGCAGCACCTCAGTAATCAGGAGAGGCACTGTAGTGGTGAAGTTCCAGCATGGAGCACCTCTTCCTTCAGGACTACTGGGACGCATTGCCAGGTCATGAAGAAGTGCGTATGTTTATTCATCTGACTCCTGTGGCCAAGTCGACATGCTGTATTAGGTGTGAACATTAACCCACACCGATTTACCATTTAATACAGCAGGGTAATTTTTACTACATCAATTCAAGGTGAGTGCCTTACTTAACTACTACAGCTGGAATGGGATTCAAAACCGGGACCCTCGATTGCAACTGACTGCTATAACCGCTGTGCCCCCTGCTGCCCTGGAGTAGATGAAGCACCTGAAGGAATGCAGGCAGGTGTGTCTCATTTTTTACATGTCGAGAGGTGTTTCCCCCTTTTAACTTTTTTAGCTCTCTGCTGTCCTACGTGTCACTTAACCATATCTCCAAGAGGAAGCCAGGGGCCAGCAGTGACATGGGTGAGGGCCTGCCGCCGTGACCCGGGAGCTGGACTGAAGCTGTCACAACATTGTCTGCACTCCTACGAGCTCCTGGGGAAAGAGCAGTGGCACTTCTGTGAGGCACTGGGGTTGCGGTTCTATGCCTGATGGGGTCGCTGCCCCTCACCCTTTGATCAGCATACTGTAGCACAGTACCATGTTTGGAGGGCAGGAAACCTGTGTGTGTTTGCGTGTGTTAAGAGGCACCTTGTATGAATGAACTTATAATTTGCAGTACTTCCAGAGCCATAAATCACCGCAATTAGGCGTGCTGCCATGAGCACCGGGGGACAGCATCAGCATTGTTTGCCTGGGAACGCCATGGAAACTGAGCAGAATAGGATATGGGGGGCCGGGGGGGTGCTGTGAAACCCCAGGATAATGGAGCGCATAAGATCACAGTGAAACACCCCATGCCCACCGTCACTATGGGGCAGTTACTGGTTGGCCGGGTCAGTTGTGGGAAAGACTGCGGAGGGTCGCAATCCTGCTGGAGACCCCCTGCGTTGCCGTGGCACATGGGAAGGGTCCACACAGGAGATGACTCTCCCTCTCCCGACAAATGAGCACAGCTGGTTTAATACCAGTAGCGGCGCCTGTTTGCCATCGATAACCCGCTGATTGAATTGTGTTTCTCAGCTTCACTCGTCTCATTGTGTAATTGTTCAGCACAAGGTGATTTTCCATCCCACCCCCCCCCCCCCCCCCCTGTTTATTTTGTGAAATCTCATCCTGCATGAAAGGTGCTGGTGCTGAGTGATGGAGTGAGGAGCTTGACACCCGGGCCGTGAGCATCACAAACTGGGCCTCTCAGTCTGGATTCGCTGCGAGACATAAAAAGAACAAAGTGCATCAGGGTTCGAGAGCCTTCCTCTGCTTGTACTACGCTACTTCCGGCTACGAAGGCATCCCCAAGGAGCAGCTCCCACATCTAAGTCGCCGTTTTAAAACCGCCTCCATTTTCAGCAGGAATGGATTTTATGTGCTGCGTTGCTCATCTCTGCAGGGTCACATTGAAAATGATGAATAACATGTCTGGTGTGTGGAGGAACATTTGGATATCCATCCATCCATCCATCCATCCATCCATCCATTGTCAACAGCCTCTTGTCCACTTCACGTTCGCGGTGGTCCACAATCTATCCACTAAGCATAGGGTATGGGCATAAGGCACGGTCACCCTGGGTGGTACACCAGTTCTTCACAGGGCAGACACACACTCACAAGGCCAATTTAGAGTCACCAGTTCACCTGAAACATTTTTCTCAGGAAACCAGAGCACATGAAGGAAACCAACATGGAGAGAACATGTAAACTCCACACAGACTGAGCTTAACCCTAACCTACAGCTTAGGAACTCTAAGACACCAGTGCTATCTGCTGTGCTCCCTCAACATTGGGATGTGACCTGGAACTGATGGGATTTTTTATTTATTTATTTATTTTATTTATTGCTTGTTTTGAGGTGGGGAAATGTCATCAGTGTGTTTGCGACATCCTTTCCGTTTGACCACACTGACTTGTGTGTGTGTGTGTGTGTGTGCCTGCGCGTGCATGTTTGTGGTCGGTGGGTGGGTAGGGGGTGTCTAGCGGCCGCTTTCATCTTTAATGGACTGAAGATGTGGTTTAAAACTTTGGAGAAGCAGATCAATATTAAATTATGTGCCCGCACTCATAACTCTGAGCGGCTCTCGCCAGTGCGGAGAGACAAGGTCACGGGAGAATAAATAGCAGGCGCGCCGCCTAATGATCTATCATCCCGGACAAGTGCAGGCACCCCAGAGCGCCGCGCCTGACAAGATCATTAATAAAACCTGCTGGGAGCGTGATCGATCGCTCTGATGGATGATCAGAGCCGCAAAAACTATAAAGCACCTGGGCGTCGCGTCCAGGCGAGGTGGGCTGGGGGGTTTTGGGGGCTTTGGGGGCTACAACAGCACTGTTAGTGGCCGTCATAAAACACCCTCAAAGGTATATATTTCTAAAGACAAAACGTGTCTCTCCTTGCACAGGGAGGTGCTGTGTTCTCCTCCTCCTCCAAGTTCAGGCTCCACCATCAGTGAAGAGTCATTAAGAAGTAAAATTCACAGTTAATTTTATGCTTTTCTCCAAAGCGATGTATGAGTGAGTAAACAAAAGTGCATTTCACCTGCAGATGGAGAGACAAAGATCAAGACAAGCAATCCATAAAGTAGAGTCAGTTAGTCCAATAGTGCTGTTTTTGCTGACATACTACATTACATGAGTGGCTGCATATGGAAATGATCCAGAATATAAAGTAGTTTGGTGTAGTTGAAGTTTATGAACCAAATATGTGGGCTGGAGAGAAGGGAGTCTAACAAGAGATACGTGGTGAGACTCTCTTTGACAGTCGAGAGGGTTTCAGCAGTTCTGAGGGAGACCTCTTGTGTATGGAACCCAGAAGTGGCAGGGCTGGAGGAGCACAGCGGTCTGTATCGGGTGTAGCGAGTGATTGGAGTCCAGCAGGTACTGGGGACAGGACCCATTGATGATCTTGTAGGGAAGCTTGGTGTAATACCGTGTTTGTGCAGTATGGTATAAATAATTCAGGCGAGCTGAACGTGCTGCTGTGGGGGGCCTCGTGCATAAGTGTTCTTTTATATGTCATTGTAGGCACAGAAGCTTGTTAGACAGTTTACCGGCTAAACAAGTCGCATCACGTGTCTTTTATTATTGTCAAAGTGCAGAGAGTGAGAGAGAAAGATACTGGAGCAGGTGGAGATGGGCGACACATAGCAGACCTTGAGGGATCATGCATTTTGAATATTTTAAAATAAGAATATGCATTTTTTTTTTGTGGTTTTAAATTTGATACAATTTGCTGTTTCAAACCTGCACGTACCAGAACACCATGGTAACATGCAGGAACTCTCCTCAATATGTCAAATCTTTCCCTGTTGTGTAGTTATATTATGTGGGCATTAGGTGGCGCAGTGGTTAGAGACGCCGTGTTACAACTGAAAGATCTCAATTCAGTTCCCTACTGCTGCTGTGGCCCTCTTGATAAAGACACTGACCTGCACTGATAAATTTGAATCGGTACAGTGACAAGTAATTTAGCGTACAAACATAAAAGTGTATGTTGTCTTGGAGTACATTGATGATGATGATGATGATGAGAATTTGCTGTACAATAACATTCATAAAACATAGCTGAGCCCATTATACAGTGTACCAACCATGCATGTTCACTGTTTATGAATTATATGCCTTGTATAATATTAAGGACATTTTCAACTTATAAAGATGCCTTAATATTATACAAAGTTGCCTTATGAAGCTGTCAGAATGGAACCCAAGAACACCCTTTAATACTAGTAGAGGTAATAATAAGTCGTCGTCGTCATCATCATCATCAAAACCTTAAATATTTTGCTGATAAATTCCTAAATTATTTTGATATTTCTACATAAGACATGCAATGCCACAGATGAGTTCGCTGGGGGTTTCGTCCCCCACGCTGCTGTCGCCATCTATAAAAACAGTTTCTGCTAACCAGCTAATGACTATAGAGACGGCTCCCACTGTGACGGGGGTTACCCTTTTTCCAAAAACTACGTTTCTAAATCAGTCCATAACCTGGTTTCTCCATGATTTCTAACCTTCATCTCAGTCTAGTCCCTGTGGTGCGATAAAACTGCTGTTAAAGTGACAGCAGGTGGCGTAGTGGTTAGAGCTGTTGCTTTGCACTCAACGTTTCCAGGTTTGAACCCGGTTTCCTGCTGTATTGCCTTTGATGAAGGTACTAACCCTGAATTGATCCAGTAAAAATTACCCAGCTACATGAATAGCTAAGTTGCTGTGAGTTGCTTTGGAGAGGAGGGTCTGCTAAATAAATGAATGTATGTGGAAAGAGCCCCCTGCTCGCACTCTTAGGGACTTTATCAGGATAGAAAGACACTGATTCACCCCCAGCCCTCTCCAACATGCCCTGACAGGGGGTAGTGGGGGTGGACACAATGTCACACACATATTGGCAAAAGGGGGGTGGAGGGCGATGAGAAAAAGACGCAGGCGGGCCGTGCCCCCGTGCCTCCTCCGCTGCTGAGGACCATATGTGGGCTGACAAGCTGACATTGCCGGTGGAGCGAGGGGCGCGCACCCCCTCACAGCCCGTGGAGCACATTAGCCTCACCGCACCGGCAACTGTCATCTCTAAATGTCGCACGCAGGCGCCTCCCTGCCCCAGGCAGGAGGGAGAAGGAGAAGGAGGAGGTGTGACCCCGGCGCTGTCCTCGGTCCCCCCCAAATGTGACACATGAGCTGAGGGTGCGATCATGGTGGTAGTACTCTGTGTGATTCGAGCACGTCCTAATGAACGGGAAATTCACATTTTCCTTTTGCAGCTCAAAAATGCGTGGGCTGAAAGCTCTACTTAGAGTTCGTTGGAAGTCGCTTTGGAGAAAAGCGTCTGCTAAATCAATAAATGTAGATGTAAAATAACGACGGTGCCGTGGTACGGAGAGGCAAGGCCAAAATGAATAGAGCTATTAATAACATTAATGACACTTGTGCGATGGGCTCTTCGTATTTCGTCTGCTAGTAGCGTTTGCTGTCCGTTCAGAGCTGAACACAAACGAACGAGATGATTCAGAGCAAAAAAAGCGAAGCATTTTATAGCAGATCCTCAGTAGCGATATGAGAATGAACTCCCCCTCCCCCTCAAGCAGCGCGACGCTCGTGTTTTACGAACAAACATCATCCGTATTTTGTGCACCGAGAGCATTGCTTGGGAAGTTGTGACCCCAGCATTTATGCGGAACGTTTGAGTGTGTTTCCAAAGTCTTTGTCTCCTAAAGCGTTCATGCTCGATGTGGATTATGCCTAAACTGATCATTATTGTTATTGCCTGTTTACTCATTTAATTGACGTTTTTTTCTCTGAATGAAGATCCACTGTTAGGTATGTACAGTAAGTTACTGTACAGTGATTTACCCATTTATACAACAGGGTTATTTTTATGCTGTCAGCGCAAAGCATGTACCTACATTGAGGGTACGGCAGCAGGAAGTGAGATTCAAATCCAGCTCCCATGAGCAATTCCTCCATATTTCAGTTTTATTATTGAGATCTAACATCCAGGTGCCTGATGTTGTTACATCCTGACTGCTCCTCATAAGAGCCAGTAGCTCATAGCTCCAGGCCAGTGGCAGTAGGGTCGCGACCCCAGAACACTAACTCACCATGAGTGCATTTTTAGGGTTTATCAGCACTGCTTTTCCATTCCAACATGCAGTATCATCATCGAAGGGTTAGAGAATAAAAAATCAACTCAATGTGTCTGCAGAGCTGCTTTGAGCGCTAGTCGTTCTAAACAAAGGGAACTCTCTCCTGTAGGAGGAGAAGTGACGAGTGAGAGAAGACGGGATCCAGATCGCTGACCGCCCAGCAACCCACCTGGACCTCACAGAAGAGGAGAAGGATGGATGTGCATGGGATGTGCTACCTGTTAGGGGTCAGCAGCACGGGGATCATCAGCGAGAGTCCTTGCGCTTGCACTTTGGGTTAGTGCCGCGCTCTGCACGGTTAGGATGTAATGTCATTTTACATGGAAGCGGGAAGCATCAGCCCATTTCGCAATCAGCTGGCCCATCCCCCCAGCGCCCACCCCCCCAGCGCCACTCTAATTTAGATGTTGTGTTTTGCAGGGGTGCTAGGGTGTGAACGTAATTATTGTTTTTCTGAATGCGTTCGGGGCATTTGTCGCCTGAGCAGCTTTAACGAGTCAGTGCTACTCAGTAAACTCGGTCAGCGATTCTGGGTCCGAGCCACGATGAGCTGAGTTTGAAGCCAAACACCACCCTTGCAGGTTTCATCCAGCTGGATGAACCTCAAAGAGGGTAGATGTTTGTTGCATGTGTCTTCTGCAAGATTGGGCTTTTCAGGCCCCGTCGTCCTGCGGCAGCCAGTCTCTGCTGCAAGGGGAGCCTGTTGCTCCGGCTCATCAACAGCAGTGCCGCGAGCCACTTAGCATGGTGCTGTGCCCCAGTGACACCCGCCTGCACGGGCCGGTCTCTCCGGGACCTGTCACCGCCCTCCACGGCAGCCATTAGAGAGCAGCAGGGGCTAGGCTGAGGGAGCTGGTGCGATCGATGCAGCCAGAAGTGCCCATTATCTCTGCCCAAGGTCACGCCGGTGAGTCAGCCGAGCCGTGTTGCTGCCAGCGCCGCACGTGAAGCAGTTCGCGTTCCCAGATCAGGCAAATTCTGCCTCTTCTGCCTGACCGAAATTCTTGTGTCCAGCCTGTGCTGTGGCTCCAGTTGGCTTTTTCTGTGGATTCAGGTACATGAGTATGAATTTGTCCAGGAAGACATTTTTAGATTGTAGAGATGCATTACAGAGTTGGGGTTCTGGGAGCATTCCCATCATCCTTTGCTACATAATTTTTTTCTCGTTTCAGTTGTTTAAGTGCTGTTTTGACATGTTCTATATAAATGGCTTTGTGTTAATGATTGTTGTGCCGCTGAGGTCTGTTATTCCTATGCTTTGCTTGTAGTGTTTCATCAGCCACCATCACTTCTGGTACTATTGCGCTTCATGTACCCCTTGATTCGTACTCTCCACCTGCTCTCTTGAAATTTGTGTGTCTTCTAAACTCTGTGCGAATATCAAGTGAAAGACCGTTGCAGAAATCGATGTTCCCCAAATCATCTGCTGTCAAAATATGCAAAGGAAGTCAAAGGGTTTAAAAACAAAGCTGTGTTTGACCTGTGCGCAACATCTAGCTGAAAAGCTTTGGTGCCACATGGTTATGCACATCATCTGACTACATACACGATTATGGACTGATAGAGTGTAAATGTGTTTTATTTTAAAAAATGCACGTTGTGAGGAAATAAGTATCTGCAGATGTTCCAGGGGTCATTCCAGAGAACCACAGTCGTTTGCTGTGGTTTGTTCTTCTGGAAGAGACTCAGTTCTTTGTCTGGGGAGCCCTTTGTTCTCAGTCTCGCCGGCTTCTCCAGTTGAACACTAATTCTCTGAGGTGGACTCTATTCAACGGGATGGGTTTTTCCACATAATTTCACCACGACTAATGAAGCACGTTTTTTTTCCCCCTTCCTTCATGTTGCTATGTTTTTGCCTGACAGGCTTTGCAGGATTTGCCGTGGCTGCAGCAGACTGGCGGGATGGAAGTGCGCTTTGGAGACGCACCGAAATGACCCCCCCCCCCATGGTAAAACAAGCAATGCCTTCTGCAACGCAAGTGTGCGCCTCTCGGCCACAGATCAAGGTGTGTTTCTGAGCGTCGGCGTGACAACACGCTCATCGCGGTGCGTCTCATTCCAACGCATTTCTGGGTCTTTATGAGAATGTGAGCGGTTGCTATTTCCAGGAGAAGAGAATTTCCTCACTTCACATGTGAAAGACAATAAAAACAGTTGCCTCTGGAATAAAATTCATCAGTGGATCTATTTGCTGGAGAATGATGATGGGTCTCCAGTACTCTGGCTCCTATTCTGTGTCAGCAGTCGTACAGTGATGCCATACTGCCCCCTGCTGCTGCTCATACTCCTCCCTTTAGTGTGTAATTTGAACAGCACTTGGCCTCCCTGATCTGTTTTATTTTACTTATTTCTAATCTAGTTATTGTGTTATTCCTGTATTATTGTGTATTATTGCAAGTTGACTGATATTTAATTGTTCTTACAAAAGTTAAAGGCCCAAGGTCCTGGCCTGAATAGGAGGACTTGTACACTTGTGTTCACACACACACACACACACACACACACACACACACTCTCTCTCTCTCTCTCTCTCATTCTCACCCCTTGTCCCTGGAGGCCTGGGGATGTCCGTAGTGCTTTGAAAACCCCTGGTCACTCCTGTAGAGCAGAACACGGCTTAGCAAAACAGCTTTATTACTTTGAGATCATACCTGTTGAACAACAGATAAATCTTCATGCAGCTGCTTGTGTATTATCATGTGAATGTTTGTTAATATATATATATATTATTATTAGTAAGGTGATCGGGAATCGTGGATATTCTGATAAAGTTTTATGCAGCTACTCGTGCGATGAACATTGGTTCATATGGTAAATGTAAATGTGGTGGAAAGAAGCTAACTGTACTTAAGAATCACACATCTACAGCTATGTCTCTTTCTCCTAATGTAATGAACATGCTGTATTTTCTACGAGATGTACATCATGTTGGAGAAAAGCGTCTGACAAATGAACTCATGTAGATGTAGCTGCTCACACCTGCTGGAGTTCAGGACAGTGTGAACACACCAAAATTACAGTCATAGAAGCAATACAGCTGCCCTCCCTCTTATGCCCCTCCCCCACAAATGTGCGTATACACACACACACACACACACACACACACACCTGCTGTGGCAATAATGAGACTGAAAGCTGATGTAATGGGAACCCATCTGCAGATGGGCTGCACTTCTTATTAGCGCCTCTGGGGGCAGCACTGAGTCAGCCCAGAGTGCAGTTTAAAACATGGTTAACGTTACTGTCTGAGTGTACACCTCTGTTCTTTTTTATATACACTGTAGGCAACTAATGTAATAATCGAACAGGTGGCAAAGTAGTTAGAGTTGTCACATAGTAATGGGAAGGTCTTGGGTCTGAATTCCTCCTGCTGCTGGGCTACCCTTGATCAAGGTATTTACCCTGGACCAACACAGTAAAAATGACCCAGTAAATGGGTAATCAGTGTTGCATTAGTGTATAAACCTAACACTGTAAGTCATGTTATAGCATAGCATCAGATAAACAGTGCTGCAGTAATAATGTAGATCTATGCTTTGTTTCCTATTAAAGTTGAAGGGAAATGTAGGAACCAGAAGTAGGACCGATGAGTGGTCCACAAGTGGCCCCTGCCCCCCCCCCCCAACCCGTGTTTCCCATTGCTGTGGAATGTGGTGTGGGGAATGCGGGGGCCGTGGGTCCCTCTTGGGGCGTGGCGCTGGGGGCGCCGGGGGCCGCGGTGCCAGCTGCTCGACAGCGTGACACAAACAGGTGTGGCTCGTTCATTACCGTGACGCAGCCCGGGCCAACAGGTCCCGCCCCAGCGCCATAACTCACTTCCTGTCGGCCGCGCCACAGCAACACCGCACGCACCAATGTGTTACTCCGGCAGCTAGGGTTTCGCCGCGCTTGACTGCACCCACGCAGGGCCCCCATCACTGCCGCAATGTGGGAAAATGAGAACGTGGGAAATAAAAATGCTGCTTTACGTCACAACCTGTTTTTTAATCCTTTGTAATTCCTTACCAGGCAGACAGAAGGATGCGCAGCATTGGTGAAAAAGGGTGAGTCCGCTTGCTGGAGGCAAGTTTTTTTTCTCCACAAGGCATTGAGTTTACAGGTCTGATGAGGAAATGAGGCTCCATGTCCTCCCAGCTCCTCTGCAGCACCTCCCAGAGATGTGGGACACCTGTGCGTCACTTCGCTGTCACTCTCCCCTCCAGTTCGTCCCATACAGGTGTTGCCCAGGTGGACTCACACTTGCGATGGTGCTGCACAGCTGAACACACTGGGAGCCAACCTGTGATGGACTCACTGGTTACTATGGAAACCAGCACTGAAGGCACCTGTGCTGTGGGGCACCCGCTTGACCTTTGACCCCAGGGCTACGGTGCCCCTGCAGCAGGGAGGAGGGTTTGAAACCTTATGCAGCACTTTGTGGCTCGAGTGTGTTCTGTCTATCAGCACAGTGTGCCAAACACACACCATGCGGGGTCAGGGTCTGGCCCCAGGAAGGCTGAAAACAAGAGCCCCCATTTCCTCGGTGGGGGGTTTTGCTGTGCAGCCTGCGGGTCGTGAACAATGCAGCGCTATCAGTGAGCAGGAGGAAGCTGCCGAGGCCTGACCTTCAGCGGGACCACTGCGTCCAGGGGGACCTTCTCGGTGGGAGCAGCTGCTCCGCGTCTGCCGCTCCAGCAGTGCCCCCCCCCCCCCCCGTCCCTCCAATGCTGTGTGTCAATGTCGGGGGGCTAGAATTTCAGCCGTCCCATGCAAAGCAGCACACATGTGCTGTCAGTCATGCGCCCCTCTCTTGGCCTGGGGAGGGGGGGCAGGGTGGGAGAGAGAGAGAGAGAGACAGAGAGAGAGGCCAGGAGTGAGAAGTTGAGTTACTTGGCTCAGTGTGTCCGTCCTGCCAGGAACTCCGTGTGTGTGCGCGTGAGAGGGTGTGTGCCAGACGGTTCCGTCCCCAGTCACGCTCTCTTTTGCGGTCGGACCTACAGAGTCTACGGGTGAAGGACGGGGAGCGGCAGAAGGATGCGGCGCAAAACGTCCACTGCGCTCTGGAGCGGACTGGCTGCGATGGTGACCATTATGGTCCAGGTGAGGAACGCCCTCTCGTCTCTCTGACCTTCCTTCACGAAGCGGGCGTTGGATCTCGTTTCGTTCCGTCTTCCACCCACATTCCGTCAGTTATCGTTCACCTGCATTGATCTGACACCCGTGTTCTAGGTGACTTGCCATGTTAATCGACTTTACAGCGATTTACCCATTTTTACGTCTGGGTTTTCTTACCAGTCAAGAAAGATCAAGGGTCCTGCAACAGAAGGTGGGATTTGAACCCCGTTCCATCTAAAAATCAGTTTCTTAAAAAAAAAAAAATCCCTCCGTAAATCAGTTGACTGAGAATACCATGTTGTACCGTTAGCCGTGTTGTTAGCAAACGAATTGGAATTTTACAAGTAAAACAGTCCATCCAAATCTCGTTGAGCTTCACAGTTCCACAGTTGTGTGCTGTGAGCTGGAAGGAGTCTGAGGACCTACACAATGAGCTCTGTGGAATCGCCACAATTCAAAGTCTCGGCCTTGAAGGGAACACAGGAAGCGTCCCTTCGGAGTCATCAGCCATGCCGAACCGCGGTAAGCGGAGGAGGTACCCGGTCTAAACAGTACCAGCAGTCCGTCATTTTTAATGAAGGTGCTGGAATGAATATTTGTGATTAATTAGATGGTCTAGGAAAGGCTCCTCCCTCCTTTTTTTGCGCCGCACATGGAAACCGTAATCAGCGCGGTTATGACCCATTCTGTGAGCGCCGACCGCAAAGTCGGTGTCGTTTTCACACCCTATCGCCGACTCGGCGCTTTTTTTTTAACAGCACTAACGCAGCACAGGTTTTGCGGTGAAACAGCGGGCCTTTGGTTGCTCTCCACGATAAAATGGCAGAACAAAGGGTGCGAAAATCACGACAGCTGCCAGTACGTGCAGGAACACACTGCAAGAGTGTGCGTTCACTCTACAGCACAGCTGGGTACGAAACTGCGACTTCTAGACAGCAGTTCTTATCGAACCTTCACCACTCACTGTATGGGGGCGGGGCTTAAGGCCTCTACATATTCCAGCTGATTGGTCTCTACGGAGCCGTGAGCAGGGCTGAGGATGACACCCCCTACTAAAGAGTCATCGCCCTCCGGGCGTCGCGTTGGGATGTGTGAGCAGAGTGTGTGGGAAACACAGGAGTGCGTCAGCTGTGCACTGACAAGGAGTAACACCAGAGTAATACTGTACCGCTGACTGGTCGGGACTGAGCAGATCGCGACTGAGTCTGTGAAACGCACATCATCATGAAACTTTTCGCAGCCTCTTGCTCCCGAGCCCTGGCTGTCAAACAGGAATGCTGTTCTTTTTGAGTGCGGGGGGGGGGTGACCATAGCGGACAGCTGTCCCCCACGCCCCCCCCCCCCGTGACTCGTCGGTCCACGTGCTGTTTGTCCACCCTGTAATCCCGACCGGGCCGCTCCCCCACTCCCTCGCTCCCCGCCTGTGAAATCAGGGATCAGTCCGGCCGGAAAATCCACTCGGCGCTCATGCCATGATGAACAAGAGCGGTCGCCCAGCTCAGGCGGAGAATGTGTGAGTCACATAAGCTCTGCTCCCACCCCCACCCCCAGCACTGGCCCCAGAGAGAGGGGTCCTGAGAGCGCCCCATCCTGCACCGAGCCACGCGGTCACATCACCTGCAGTTCCTGTACTTCCTACATGGCTGCTTGCATTTCTCAACACGCCTCGAACCCGTGCTGTCCTGTGGGTAGGATCCTCGTTCTCCAAAGCTGGCAGGACAAGAGAGAGCGGCGCTGCACCGAAACGTGATTTAGAGGCGCCGCTCCTCTCTGGTGAAATCATTAGCGCGGGTCCCAGGGGGGTCTGCACACTTAGTCGGGGGGCAAGAACTCAGACCCCCTCCTTCAGAAACACCTCTGTTCTTTCTCAGAACACACGTGTGCTGTGATATGTTTCCCCCGTTCTGATGAGAAAACTACGTCTGTGTGCCCCCCCCCCCCCATTCCCCGCTGGAGATCTTACCTCCACCAAGCCTTCAGGGGGGGTCTTCCTGTTAGAGTGCAGGGAGAGCACCTGGTGTGACCCCATGAGGGCCTGCAGATGGGCTGAGCAAGACTCCGAGTGGCCCTCAGTGGAGCAACCACATGCAGCCAGACCTGTTGGAGTTATGTTTCTGTCTGCTGGGCACGCACGCACGCACGCATACTCTGACCTCATGTACTCTGGTGCATCTCTGCACATGGATGTGTCTGCATTTCTGGGCCCGATCAGTAAGAGTGGACGAGTTCAGCTCAGTGTCCATCCATCTATTACCAGTGATCACTTGTGCAGCACAGGCTCGCAGTGGTGCGGAGCCTATCCTGAAAGCACAGGGTGTGAGACGGGGTCCGTTCTGAGCAGGACAGGACAGTCAACTTCAGGCCAGAAAGTGCTGATGGTACAATAAAGACTGTTAGTGGTCAGTGAGATTTAATGGGGACAGAACTGGAATATTAGTTTTATTAGAGGGTATATATTATATTAAATAATATTCACTCACTGATCGCTGCACGTTGATTATAATGAAATGATGGCTCAACAAACGTGTTGTGAGTTGTGATCCCATCTGGCCCAAACTGGTACAAAAGGAGCCTCAGGTCGGGTGTACTTTGGTCACATCCACTAGACATGGGTGCCGGTACCCCCCCTCGGGCGATGGATGCGCTAACCGCTAACGTTGGGGCTGATGGACTAAAGGACGGCACTCAGAGGGGTGAGTCGGGGGATGGTGCAGACCCCATACCCTGCGGGGCATCTCTCGGTGCTCGGCTCTTATTATGATCATTTCTATAAAGACCGTAGTGCTGTTCAGGACCAGACGGTCCAATATTCACCGTATTAACCAAAAAACATAGTGAAGCATGTTGGACAGTTGAAACCTACCCCCAGGGGTTTTTCACACCATGGTAAAACCCACTGAAATCCTAGTCTCGATTCACTGATCTGACACTTCTGTTCAAAGGGAGGCAGAGCACAGAGTAAACAACACAGTAAACAGCAGTGCATCAGCACTAGACAAAGAGCTCTAGACACAGACCCTGGATTATGAAGCTCAGTCTGTGTGTCTGATGCCCCCATGTTGCTGGTTCACATCCCTAGTAGCTGCTCCACAGACACTGGGTTTCTGGGGTTCTAAACCCATTTTCTGCACCCTCACAGTCTGTACTCTTAACATCTGTCCAAAGGAGACCCACTGTGAGGATCAGCGGCCTGCTGGTGAAACCCCTGTATGTTGAGGGGTGTGGCGCCGGTGGGCCCCCTGCAGGGCTCCTCTCGTCTGATGACTAAAACGACGGCACTTGGGACACGTGCCTGACTTGCGCCGCCCACCGGGATACCACCCCCCCACCCCACAGGTTTACTAATTGCTTATTCGACAAAGGAAATGCTGCAGGGAGAGGGGGCTGTGGGGTGGGGTCATGCTGGGGGCATATGTGCCTAATCTGGTCTAAGACTAATGCTCTAACTGGGCCTGCGCACGCCACCCAACAGAGATGTGGCGACACCCTGCACCCCCCTCCTCCTTGATGCCTCCGCATGGTCACACCCACCTGGTTTTCCCACAGACACCCTTGGGATCCTCCACTTGCCATGTGTTCTGAATTGTTACAAAGAGTTGCATTAGACCTCGGTTAGTAAACCCCCCAACGTTTCCATGGAAACACATCAACTCACATTTACATCTATTCATTCAGCAACCTGTGATGATTACCAACCAATATTTTAAGTGGTACCTGGTAACCAGGGTGTTAGATCCCCTGTGGTAAACTGCGTATATCATATATGCAGCACAACAATGTAACACACACACACACACACACATACACACACAAATGTTACACACGCTAAGGGCAATTTAAAGTCCCCAATCCATCTGAAGCACACGTGTTTGGACTGTGTGTGGAAACCCAGAAATATGCACACTCCACGCACACTGAGCTGTCTTCAAACCCACGTCCGAACCCGCAGCTCAGGAAGCGTGAGGCACCAGTGCTACCTGCTGCGCCGCTGTACCGCCCATGTCTCCCTACAGTCGAAATCAACTTTCTTATAAAATATCAACTTCTGCTCTGCTCTTGTTCCGGTTTCGCAGCAGGCCATTGAAAGGTGCAGAATTGGTAACTGGCCGCAGGGTCGCAGCAGGGGTCGGAGGTCATCATCCGAGAACATTTGTGTATCTGTGCGTTGAGGGGGTTGAAGCTGCTGGAATGCTGAGCCATTAGCAGGTCCTAGGGTCCTGGTGAGGTCCAAAGCAGCCCGTGAAGGGTTCAGTGGGAATGCGGGTCCAACAGCTGCTCAGGGGATCGACCGCACCGACGAGTGTGCACGAGTGTGTGTGTGAAATTCAAACCTGGCGTCTCCCCCCACACCCCACCCCACCGCACCCAATGCCCACTCCAGGCTTTGGATTCCGCATTAGGGACAGGGCAAGAGGTCACCATTCCAGGGGAGTGTGTGGGCTGACCCCCCCAGGGTGCTGACCCCCTCCCTGGGGCATTGAGCTAAAATTAGCCACCATCACAGTTCCATTTTTTCCATGTGGAAGTTTACAATAAAAACCATTTGCTGTGGTGGTTCACGGACACTGTACAACGGTGGGGTCTGCGTTCGGCTCCGCTGCCGTAATGTTTTATATCGTCTGGCATCTGCATTATTACTGGAAGTTCTTGTGCCTCGCAGATCCCTCTAAATCAGTCTGTGTGGAGTTCCCATGTTCCCTCCCTGTCTATGTGGGTTTCTTCCAGGTAGTCTGGTTTCCTCCCACAGTCCAAGGATATGCAGATCAGACAAACTGGTGACTCTACACTACCTTCAGTGTGTGTGTGAGGTTGACCGTGTGATAGACTGGAGGTGTACTGAACCTCACACCCTATATGTCTGGGATAGGCTCTGGATCACCGTGACCCTGATTATGATTATTAGATTATTACTGAAATGTGCAGGAAGTCAGGTGTGGTGCTTGGGGCGAAAGAGCACAGTCACAGGGTGGTGTGTTCACAGCTGCAGAAGCCCGTCTTTAATGCTGTGTTTAATACTGTCCTTTTGGCGTCTTTCAGATCGGTGCTTCAACCTTGGAGGGACTGCAGGACTTGAACCAAGAAGTCTTGCACCCCTGGAGAGGGGGGACTGGCGGTTTGAGCAGGGTGAAGAGGGACTGGATCATACCTGCCATTCGAGTGCCGGAAAACAGCAAGCAGGTCCCTGAGAATCTGGTCCAGGTACCTCAACCCCCCCCAGCAATGGCCATGTTCACTTTGGGTCTAGTTACGCTCCTGTTGGGGAATTAATGGACACGATTCTCCTTCTCGGTCTCCTTTTCTAGATAAAATCAGACAAGATCTTCACTGGCGAGGTCATCTATAAGCTGGAGGGGCCCGGCGTTGACCAGGATCCCAAGGACTACTTTGAAATTGAGGACAAGACTGGGTGGATAAGGAGCAAGATGCCGCTGGATAGAGAGAAACACAGTCGGTTCAATGTAAGTTCGCCGCTCCAGGACGAGAGTACCGCACGCTGCCGTTCCCCAGAAACACTCCGAGGGTGCGAGATGGGGTCACCCACGATCCTCTTCCGTCTTCCCAGCTGAAGGCCTTCGCCCTGTCACCCAGCGGAGAGCGCCTGGAGAACCCGTCCACCATTGAAATCGTTGTGCTGGATCAGAACGACAACAGACCCAACTTCACGCAGTCCGAGTTCGTCGGCTACGTCCCAGAGTTCTCCATTCCAGGTTGGCGTACACACACACACACACACACACAGATGGGTGAGCAGAACATACAGTGGTTCTCTCCTTGCAGGCACGGCGGTGACCAACGTGTCGGCGACGGACGCGGATGACCCCGCCACCGAGAACGCAGCCCTCAGCTACTCAATCGTCCTGCAGGAGAGCATCCCGCCGTACCGCATCAACAAGACCATGTTCGGCATCAACAACGAGACGGGGATGATCTACACCCGAGACGTGGGGCTCGACCGCGAGGTGGGTGCACAGCGCAGGCGTCGGGACCGTGCTGCAGAGGCAGGTGTTGAGAAGGTGCGAACTCCACCCGTATAATGAGGCGAACGCAGGCTATCATCTGGGGACATGAAATTTTCGCTGCTAAAATCAAAAAATAAATAGTAATTTTGGAAAATTAATTTAAATTCTTGCTTTAGAATAAACACTTTTACTGGAAAACTGAAGATCTCCCCCATCATATATATGATGGTATGAAACATCGCTGCCCCGTGTCTTTGTTGTACCTATTCAGGTACATTTCCTATGAATAAAACTATCGCTCCACACAGTAAATATTATATATCTCTTTGTTCCCTTAACAAGCTTCATTGTTGAAAATGAGTTCAGCTTCCAGTTTGCTCTCAGTCCCTAAAGTGTGAATCTGTGTTCAGCGATCTGTGTCACTGTGTAAGAGCGCTCTACATACATATACGTTGTCTGAACCGCTTGTCCCATACGGGGTCGCGGGGAGCCGGAGCCTAACCCGGCAACACAGGGCGTAAGGCTGGAGGGGGAGGGGACACACCCAGGACGGGACGCCAGTCCATCACAAGGCACCCCAAGCGGGACTCGAACCCCAGACCCACCAGAGAGCAGGACCAGGTCCAACCCTCTGCGCCACTGCACCCCCCAGGCACTTAAGAGTGCTCCATAAAAATCAGTTGAATTGCACTGAATAATGTTCACATCCATGTCGTCATAACTGCATTAAAAATTTATTCACATATTCAGATTTTAATAGGGGGTGCGGTGGCGCAGTGGGTTGGACCGCAGTCCTGCTCTCTAGTGGGTCTGGGGTTCGAGTCCCGCTTGGGGTGCCTTGTGACGGACTGGCGTCCCGTCCTGGGTGTGTCCCCTTCCCCCTCCGGCCTTACGCCCTGTGTTGCCGGGTAGGCTCCGGTTCCCCGTGACCCCGTACGGGACAAGCGGTTCTGAAAATGTGTGTGTGTGTGTGTGTATTCAGATTTTATTTCCTCCTCTGCCTGATGTATCTATATGTAAAAATTAAATTTTTTATCATTCATATTTGTACGTGTACCTATGTAGAGGTGGAACGCGGGGGGGGTGTGGTGCAGTGCAGCGGGTTTAACCAGGTCCTGCTCTTTGGCGGGTCTGGGGTTCGAGTCCTGCTTGGGGTGCCTTGCAATGGACTGGCATCCTGGGTGTGTCCCCTCCCCCTCCAGCCCTGTCCCAGGCTCCAGTTTGCCACGACCCCTCTCGGGACAAGCGGTTTCTGTGTGTGTGTGTGTGTGTGTGTGTGTGTGTATGTAACTTTTGGGTGGCCTTATTGAATGAAATTAAGAGGAGTGCTGTCCTCTTACACATGGTGTTTCCAGAATATTGTGGCACTGATCACACACGTCGGGCCTTGCTGTGTGTCTGCAGGTGGTGAAGGCCTTCCGGCTCACCCTGCTGGTGGCTGACATGTCAGGGGAGGGACTATCGGACACGGCCTACGCCATCATACACGTTACGGACATCAACAACCACGCCCCAAGCTTTTCCCCTGACCAGGTACATCCACCATGTCCCATCCAGGGTGCCCCCCCACCCCTTTAGCTTTGCATTCAATGTCTCCGGGATAGGCTCTGGCTCACCGCGACCGCACTCGGGACAAGCGGTTCTCGAAATTGGTCGGTTGGTGGTATTTACCCTTTTATACAGCTGGGTAATTTTACTAGAGCAATTTAGGGTAAGTACCTTGTTCAAGGGTACTACAGCTGGAGTTGGGGATCAAACCTGCAACCTTTGGAGCCAAGGGCAGTATCTTTAACTACTACTCTACCAGCCGCACCAGCAACAAATGGATTTACTGGGTTTCTTGGGCCGATCCAAGCTGTAGTTACAACACTGTATCACTATGTCTGTGGACCGCAGTACGACATGCGGAGCACGGAGAACACACCCGTCCCCGAGATAGGCCGTGTTAACGTGTTGGATCTCGACGAGCCAAGCACGCCCAACTGGAGAGCAGTATACGCCATCTCCAGCGGGGACCCAGATGGCCACTTTGCCGTGCGAACCGACCCCGAGACCAACGAGGGCATTCTCTCTGTGGTGAAGGTAAGTGGAACACTGAAGGGGCGCATATGAGGGCTGCCGTCCAACAAATAGGCAGCATTAATAACCTCCTTCTGCACCATGGAAGGGTGAATCGTTGTTCCCAGAGACCCCTAACTCTCCCGCCCCCTAGAGGCAGGTCGTGGTTCTGCGTGTTGTGAGTCCCTCCTCCGGACTAACGCAAACAATGTGTGTTGATGAATACGTCACCGTGGATGAATCTGTCCCTCGGGTTTTGCCCTTTCCCTCGCAGCCGCTGGACTACGAGACCCAGAAGAAATACCTGCTCACTGTGGTTGTGAAAAACGAGGAGCCCCTTAGCGACAAGGCCCCCCGTGGTCCCTTGAGCAGCGCCGTGGTAACGGTCACTGTGCTCAACGTTAACGAGGCCCCGCGCTTCGTGGAGAATCCCATCAAGGTGGAGGTCCCCGAGTCCACAGCTGCAGGCACGGTGCTGACCACCATCAGAGCCCACAACCCGGAGAACGCCAGGCTCAGGTGGGGTCGCGCACCGCGACGAGCACCGATGTGTCAGGCTGTTGCTCTCTCAGCTGCTGGTCGCCCAGCCCACGCATTCTTTTTAAATCTTACTGCGACATTTTACTGGGGGTAAATCAAGGGACACAGAGAGAGAAATTATAGCATTTAACCCAATTTTAAACCGTCCTGCCCATCCAGAACATCAGCTAACAATGAGCAAATAAATTTAAAAAAAAATGCAGGAAAAAAAAGAAATTAAATAAAAAAAAAAAAAAATAAGAATAAATAAAAAAAAACAAAAAATACAGATAAACAAGTATTTAATATTTTATCTTTTATTTGTTTTATTTGTACTTTTTTTTTTTTAATTCATTAAAAAATATATGATGTATCTTCAGAGGTGGAGGCAGATTCCAGGTTTGGTGGTAGAAGACGTGTCTAAGGATCTTAGGGCAGGTCAAGCAGCGCAACATATTTTTCAACTTGAAATGACTTCCTGTGGATGGATTTATTACATCTGCGTGATGTTGTTTTTTTTTCCTGTTATTTATATTAATGCAAAAATGAAAGCAAGTACTGGTTTGGTTCATGAAGGAAAACTCAAGGTGGTTGAAGAAGTTTTCTGTCTGCACAGAGTCCCAACTCACTGATTACTTTAACTGTTTTTTACCAACTGCTTCCTTCTTTTGGTTTTATTACACTGTTTTTCACTGTGTTTTTTACTTAACCCTTTGTGGACTTGCACTCCCCAGGATTTGCATTGTATAAGCGATGTATTTTGCTGCTACTATTTATTCTGTTACTTATTCTGCATTTTGCCCTGTTGTTCTTGTGTTTTGCAATGCAATTCGTTCTTTATTTGTATGTGATATCACTTTGGGAGCTGCAAAAATGGAATTTTGTTATACTTTTATAATTACAATAAGTTAATAGAACCGAAGAACATGTGTGTATCTGAGAATTTATGAATAAACCCAAGTGGTATAATTAAAATGAATTAGCAGCCATAACCCAGCACTGTATTTCACTGTGTTTTCTGAAGGTATGGCATGGTACATGACCCTGAGAAGTGGCTCTCGATAAACTCAGACACCGGAGTTCTAGAAGCCAGGAAGCCGTTCAACCCTCGCTCGGCCCACGTTAAAAATGGCATCTACAGCGCAGTCATCAGGGTTTCAGATACCGGTGAGGAATGTGCCCCTTTTTCAAACTCTTTTAAAAAAATTTCTTCCCTGGATTCCAGGGTGGGGATTAAAACAGGGAATGCCACAGTGTGGTCCTTCTAACCCTGTTTTGACCACCTAGTGTGGAACAGGAAGGCAAAGACAGGAGGGACTCACCTTGTTTTTACCCCACTTTTCCCTTTTGAAATGAACCAGTGAGAAGGAGAAATGACCTTGATATTTACAAGGTCAGAGGTCAAAGCATTTGTACACGTGCATTAATGTTAGTGTTTGAAATGACCCCCTGCTGAACAGCTCATCCTTTACTCGATCTCATTGGTGGGTGCCTAGCAACAAGGGGGAACGAGGCAATTGGGAGCGACGTGATTGGTGCGTTTCTTGCAGAGGCGGGGGGGCTCTCCAGCAATGCCACCCTGGAGATCAAATTGCAGCAGACCAACGACTTCCCCCCACAGCTGTTCCCTCTGAGAGGTGCTGTGTGTGCGGGTCGTCGCGGGGGCGTCGGGCTGCTGTTGGGCGCCGTGGACCTGGACCTCTCCCCTCACGCCGAGCCATTCCACTTCAAGCTCCTTGGTGACTCTCACACCAACTGGACCATCAGCAAGGTCAATGGTATGGACCACATGCGCAATAAAAACTGAAAGAGGGGAAAAATGGGTTCAAAACCCAAACCGAACATGAGCTTGTAACCGTGTAAAAGAAGCATGAGTGTAAAAACAGAAAACACACACACACACACACACACACACACACACACACACACACACACACACACACACACACACACACAGAGTCTGAAACCACTTGTCCCAAGTGGGGTTGTGGCAAACCGGGGCCTAACCCAGCAACACAGAGCGCAAGGTTCACACCCCGGACGGGACGCCGGTCTGCCGCAAGGCACCCCAACCAGGACGCAGGACTCGAACCCCAGACCCCCCCACACAGAGAGGCCTGGCCAAGCAAGCTGTGCCACCCCCCCTTTAAGGACAAAACACTCTCAAGTTATTCACTTACATGGGAAATTAAAGTAATAACAGTAATAATAATGTCACATAAGGATGTGTAGACGTATCGAGAAAAGTTCATTCAAAACTCTAAGCCTGAATGTCTGGTTCATGCTGATGGACTTTGGTAATATAGATTGAAATAAATAAATAAATAAAAATACACATGGGCGGCATGATGGCAGAAGGGGTGACCTGTGGGTTCAAATGTGGTTCAGTCTGTGTGGAGTTTGTATGTTCTTCCTGCCTTCGCTCTGGTTTCCTCCCACAGTCCAAAGACATGTATTTCAGATGAACTGATGACTCTAAATTGCCCTTAGTGTCTGTGTGTGTGTGTGTGAGAGAGAGAGAGAGAGAGATTTCCGTGTGACGAACTGGCATCTTGTCCAGCACATACCCTGCATCATGCCCTATACTTCCAGGATAGACTCTAGACCATATTTTGAAAAAATCATTGAAAAACTCTAAGCTAAAAATCTATTTCATGCTGAAAAACCCAGATGAAATAAAATAAAATAAAAAGGCACATTCACACTTGCTCTCCTCTACCTCAACTTTCAAAGGATGGACAGGGTCTCTTCCCCACTCTGCTCTCACTGTGTTTCTGTTTGTCTTTGTCCTCATGTCTCCTCAGAGACCCACGTCACCCTTTACCCTCAGGTGGACCTCGATCCTGGTGTTTACCCCGTCTCGGTGTCCGTGTCAGACGCAGGAGGCCTCGCCACATCAGCCCTGGTCAATGTGACCATGTGCCAGTGTGATGCTGCAGGCCTGTGCGAGGCCACTGCCATGGCGCTCTTCAACAGCCGCGTGGGACTCAGCTTTGCTGCCTTGCTGGTCATCGTTGGTAGCATTCTGCTCCTACTCTGTAAGCAGCAGCCATTATTTTCCATATCTGAAAAAATGCCGACACATATCCAGTGTGCGGTTATGTCGTTATAATGGGGACTAAAATGACTCGGTATCTGAAGTCCTTTACACACCGAAAACCAGTGCGTATGAGATCACACACATCACTTTATTTACCAGGGAAGCAGGTGGTGTAATAGGTAGCCCTGTTTCATACTCAAGGGACTCAGGTTCGAGTCTTACCTCCTGCTGCAGTACCCTCGATCAAAGTACTTACTCTGACCTGATACAGTTAAAATTACCCTGTGCTGTATACATAAATGGGTAAATCACTGCAAGTCATTCAGTGTACCTACCTCACAAAAGTGTCCTATTAGAATAATTAACCAAACACTGTTACAATGGTGCAGGGGGTGTGGTGGCGCAGCGGGTTTGACCTGTGCCTGCTCTCTGGTGGGTCTGGGGTTCGAGTCCTGCTTGGGGTGCCTTGTGATGGACTGGCGTTCCGTCCTGGGTGTGTCCCCTCCCCCTCCAGCCTTATGCTCTGTGTTGGCGGGTTAGGCTCCGGCTCGCCGCGACCCCGATTGTGACAAGCGGTTTCAGTCAATGTGTGTGTGTATTACCATGATAACCACGGTGATCATTACTCTTATGACTGCACCGTTTCAAGTTATATGATGGATGCTTTACCATAAAGTGCCCTTCGGTTGGCTGATGCTGGTGTCACATGTTTTCTTTTATATACATTTCCCGCTCGTGTTTAACCTGAAAAATGTGTCCTGCAAGAGAAGGTCAGTGTGTACACCAAGTGTTGACTTGGCTCCTCCCTCCGCTGCCCCGCACCAGTTCTGCTGCTGTTGCTGGTGGCTGTGAGGAGCTGCAGGCCACACGATGCTAAGAAGGCCGGTCTGCTCCAGGGAGTGTCGGATGACGACGTGCGTGACAATGTCCTCAACTACGACGAGCAGGGAGGTGGTGAGGAGGATGAGGTAGGAGCTCAGCTGCACCTCCAACTTTACAACATCCCGTGGACTTTAATTTAGGGACGCAGAGCATTTTTGTGAGGGGTGTTGGAAATGGGGGGGGTTTATACATGTAACAAAAATTGCACATCAGCATTTCCTCTCTTCCCAGAATGCCTACAACATCGAACAGCTGAGAAACCCCAATGAGGTGGTCCCACCTCCACCTTATTTCCTTAAGCCAGGCTCCACCCCAGACCCCACCTATGCTGTTCCAGGCCCCACCTACCTGACTCCAGGCCCCGCCTACCCAGCACTAGGCTCAGGTTTTCCCAGAGGAAAGCAGCCGCTCAGGAAAGACGCCCCTCAGAATCTGCCCTCCCCGATTTACCCACGGAAGCCTCCGGGTGATCCCAGCGACATCGAGGACTTCATCAACAATGTAAGTCATATTAGTCTGTTGCCTGGGTTACGGCACAGCGTTTACCTTGGAGTGCGAACCGGCTTGTCCTTTTGTGTCCCAGGGCCTGGATGCAGCAGACAGAGACCCCAACGTTCCCCCATATGACACGGCACTTATCTACGATTACGAGGGCGATGGCTCAGTGGCGGGCAGCCTGAGCTCCATCGCCTCAGGCAGTTCGGACGAGGACCAGGACTACGACTACCTCAACGACTGGGGTCCTCGCTTCCGCAAGCTAGCCAACCTGTACGACCCACACTAGACCAGACCCCTCTCTGACACACAGACACACACGGATACACACGCACCCCTCCGCCTTGTTGGACCTGGTTCCTCCTGGTGCTGAGGCTCTGTGGAGCGCCCCCCTCTGGCTGCACTGCAATCAGCAGTCACTGATGCCACATTGTTTACTATTATTCCCCTCTCTGTGGTAACAAACATGGTAAAGTGCTGTGGTGTAAGAGCACAGCTGGGCATGCTAAACAGCCCCAAGACTGCAGTCCTGGTATTTCATTTTGTTCCCATGGTAACACAGTCATAAACAGAGTAAAACTTGGCTGCCTTTTTTTCTACTAACAAATGCATATTTGTACTGACTTGTATTCAATATTTTTGTCGTGTCTGTGGTTTATGCACATTCATAGCGCTGGTGTAATCAAGAGATGTTGGGATTTTCGGTGCCATGACACAGAGGTGTGAGGTCAGCACCTGTAGTGGGAATAACGGCAGTGGGGAATGTGATGTTGGATGGCAGAAGGATGGGTGTGGGTGATGAGATGGAGCTGAAGTGAGGTACAAGCATCCCTCAGTTTATGAAATGAATCCATTCCTGAACACACTGCGGCCATCGAAATTTCAGATGTCACACCTCACGTCCTGGTGGGGGAGGAGTATGCTTCCTCTGGTTCTTTTCTTCAAACAATGATAGGTCCAAGAAACCTTTTTAGTGCCAAAGGTGGTTTTAAAGTGCCAAAAAGGTGAGGAAGAAGTACATACAGTATTTACAAAAGTCCACAATACTTAAGGCTCTACACTGGTAAGATAGTATATCCCAAAGTAATATAGAGGTGGTCCCCAATTTACGATGGTTTGACTTACGATTTTTCGACTTTATGAGGGTGAGTTTACGATGGACTGTAGAAACGGTACTTTGAATTTTGATTTTTTTTCCCAGACAAGCGCTATGCAGTATGATACTCTGTCTATCCACATTTCCCCGTCTGTCACGCAGGGGTGTGTATTAAAAGTATTTTGGACTTACACTGGGTTTCACGGAACGTAACTCCATCGTAAGTCAGGGACCACCTCTATGTGTCGAGGGTATCACTATCACACTGATTTGTATGTAGTGCTGCTCCCTTTTTCACTTGCGTATCACTCATAAGTATTAATATTGGTGTAAATAATGGTAGTGTGTGTAATGGCCATGGCTCGTTAGCCCATCAGCAGTAGCACACACCATACATATCTAAACCTCTTTCCTCTAAAGCACAAAGAGAGACCTTTAAATAACCTCCATTTGTTTTAGGAAGGACTGAACCATTTGCACCAAAATGAAAAGGGTATCAATGATAGAGGCAGGAATTCAGCACATGTAGAGATGTCGAATTACAATGAATTTAATTTTTTCCTTACATGACCCCTTCTAATTTTCATAAAATACAAAGACAAACTTCCCTAATAATTAGTTTTTCCATTTTCCTGGGTACGAGCCACCTCAAAAACAGGCCCTATTTAAGGTCACCTAAAACCTTACTGAGGTTTTTTTGCCACGTCCAAAACATTACTGTTTGGCATGTGATGTAGGGAAACAAATATGACATGCATAACAGACACACCATGGAGAGTTGAGCATGTATGTTGTGTGTTTGTACATGATATAAAGAATATAACCAACTCAGTGTGTACACTCACTGTTACTGTAACTACAATGAATGATTTGTCCTCATCCCGAACTGAGACAGACCTGCTCCGTCACACCATTTCTCAGTATTTGAAATGAATATCAATACAACACCGTAAAACACTTCTGCCCCATAGTTTCAGTACAATATAAAACACATTTGCGTTTATTTAGCAGATGCTTTTCCTCAAAGTGACGTACATCTCAGAAAACAATACAAACTGCTGTCTTCCAGACCGTGCTCAGAAAATTCAGAGCAATTTCCTGTCTCCCCGAAAACTACAGCACTCGAATTATTGCTCCGGGGTAATTCACATTGTTCTTTTTAATTTATCAGTTATTCACACATTGAGCAATAAACTAAACAAGGACCCAATGAGCACAGCATGTTGATTGTGAACAACTTTCTAAAACTGCATACTGCTACCAAAACACACATGCATACCCAAAATCAGCTAAATGTTTCCTGCTAATTGCTCTGCTGTCCTCTGGTGTCTCTGCAATCATTCAATTAACACACCCAATGTTGCTGTTAGTCACTCTCGTGGAATTCCATACACTTTGCATGATGCCACGCTCTCTTAAAGCAACACTCCCATTTTTAACGCCAACAGATGCAGAGATCTAATTGCAGCCTTGCTGACTATAGTACATTATTGCATGCCCGCTTCATTTGTATGACTTTTTTGGACACGCGTTGGATCAGTTCATCATTCATCAGTTTTTTCTTCCATAAATTGAAAATTGGGTATGAAAGAGCCGTTGTACCAAAATTTCAGATAGCGTTTGTAATTTGAGGGATGCCTGTATTTGGGTTTGAGGAGAGATGTGAGGTATGAGTTATAGAGAAAGACAGGTTTAGGGCAACTGGTGGACAACTGTTTCATTAGCAGTGAAATTACTCACAGCACAATTCCAGGGCCCAGATGAAGCTGGTTGCTCATCAGGACTGTTGAGAATGCAAATTCAGCCCTAATTTGTATCCATTATTGCCTATATTAACACACAAATAGGAAAAAATATTAAATTCAACAGTAAAATAATATTTTATGAGCAACACAAGTGGGGTCTATAAACCAGAGAAGGTGTTTAGGGAGTCCACGATGAGAACCTTCATTAAATTAACACTTTTGCCTTTTTGTTTTATAGAATGTTCAGTTGTGTGTACTTTTTCAAGTTTTAGTACAATGGAAATTTAGTTATGCAGCTTTTTTTGTATATTGCATTACAATGGTCAGCATTCTGCATGACAAGACAGACTATATAAACCACTTTTCCTTATTAAAATGATTAATTTTTGCTCTAAGTATGCTTTTGATATAGGCTGGTTCCACAAGTTACAAACGGTTATAAATTAAAGATATGAACATTGTCCAGTTTAAATTATTTTTTCTAAAAATTCTTTATCAGAGCAAACATGGACTGTTTACACACCCGGTAGGTAAACAGCAGCAAAGGCCCCCCCCCAAAACTATGAGGCCACCTTAATTCAACTCATTTCCAAAATGTTTCCAGGTCATGCCTGGAGTTCCTGAGTATCAGTGACCAATAAGATTATAAACCTAACTGGCAAATAAACTGTAGACACTGTATTATCAAACTCTGACTGATAAGGACTAAGTGTAAATGTAACAGAATGAGTTATGAACTGTTGTCCCAGTCCTGTCTGCTTTAGCTTCCCAACAGCAGAGGTCAATGAATGTGAATCTGAAATCTGCCTACTGCGAATTAGGCTAAACAGGTACAAGACACCTCTAATACTCCCATCGTCCCTGTGGGGGTTAAAGTGATGCAAATGCCACTTCTCAGATCTTTACTTTCCCCCTCCAAGCTGCTAAAGTGCATACACACACGGACAGCTCCATCTGTACCCATGACCCATGCATATGGTCTCCGAGGTTTGTGCTGGCTGCTGGCATGTAGTGCAAGCTGTAGATTCATTTAACTTAAAATTTTCTGCCGGCATCACCTTTTACTGAAATTTCTCTCCAGTGTTGATTGGTTTAACTTAAATACTCTAGTAGGAGTGGGCTTATCAGAAGCGTTTTAACAGAAGTTCTACCCTGGCTGGGTCATCAGGCTCCATACAACACCACAGACAGATGGAGGTCCTGAGAGAGGACAGGGCACAGGATGCCCCCCACAAAGCACTTCAGATTCCAGCTCATATGCTTGTCCACACACCCCCAGTTAGTGCATGAAGGTGTGGGGATACAGAAGCTCATGCAGGTCCCAGGGTAAGCTCCTCATCCTCTTCCTTGCGGGGGCGTCTCTTGGGTTTGCGGGGCTCGTCCTCCTCCGTGTCCTGCTTGTCCCTCTCTGCCTCGATCCAGCTCTGGGGGGCAATTAGTTTCTTGGGTCCATGTGGCGGGGGCCCCAGAAGTGCCTCGATGTCATCATAGTTCACCACCTCATGCTCCAGCAACGCATTGGCAAGCTGGAGGTTATAGAGATAAGACATTCAGGGAGAGAGCGGGGAAAAAACAAAAGGTGAGATGTACTCCACAGGTAGAACAGTCCCTGAGGAGTACTTCTACTGTATGGCAAGAAAGCAGTGAAGCTACAGGAAGCCACCAAAGCTCTCACCCCTATCAGCTTGTCTCTGTTATCCAGCAGCAGTTTCTCGGTCTGCCGGTACGCTCGGGAAATGAGCATCTTGGCCTCCTGAGACACCACAACACATGTCAAAAGAGCTCAAGCTGAGTAGCTGTTCCCAAAATTGTCAGATTCTATTTTCTGCAAACAGAGGTTATTAATCTCCAAGCTTGCACCCATTATTGTTGGTACTGAAAGGTCACACGACCCCCAACTAGTCACCCACATGGTCCATTTGGTGCTGCAGGCCCTGGCTGAAAGGCCTGCGTCCGATGGCGCCCTCTTCCACCGTCTCAGGGAAGGACACCTGGCCCACGCTGTCCACCATACCATACTGCTTCACCATGGAGTAGGCGACACGCGTTACCTTGCGCAGGTCATCCTGGGCGCCTGCAGGAACAACGACAACATCCTGAGTTCAGGTACACTCAGAGTAAGGGACCGTTAACCACATATGAGCAAACAGATGAGTTTCCACTGATGAGAGAGGGATGGGAACTTTATTGGTCAAGTAGCTTTGCACACATAAGTAATGTGCTGCACTGCATTTCTCTCGTTCATTGAGCACTTAATGATTACGGCCATTACATTACTGTTACAGGTGATCCCCGATTTGTGATGGTTCGACTTGCGATTTTTTTTTTTTTTTACTTTACGATGGTGAACTGGCAACAGACATTCAGTAGAAACGGTACTTGAAATTTTGAATTCTGATTGTTTTTTTTTTTTCCTGGGCTATATGCGGAGCGATAGCCTCTCACGATGCTGGGCAGCGACAGCAATGGCGATCCACATCTCCTCAGTCTGTCACACAGAGGTGTGTATTAGGTGTATTAAATGCATTTTCGACTTATGATGGGTTTCGGGGAAAGTAACGCCATCGCAAATTGGGGACCACCTGTATTTATACCAATATTAATACCTATTTTTGACCAATATGTAAGTCAAAAAGACAGCAGCATTAGGTACAAAGTGTGATGGTGATACCCTCAACACATGTATTTTTATAACATACATATATTAACAGTGCAGAGTTTTAATTATTCACATTAAGTATAGAAGCTGGACACCAGCTTGTTTGTCCTATCTCTTCCTGGAACACATGATGGTTGGTGGGAAGGGTCTACAGCGACCTCTACTGCTCAGAGATGGGGCCTCCCAGACCGAGCGAGCGTGCTATACCTGTGGTCACCTTGTTGAAGGTGATAGCCTCTGCAGCCCGTCCCCCAAGGGCCATGCACATCCTCTCAAACAACTGCTCCTTGGTGAAGAGGTACTGGTCCCGCGGCAGGATCTGAGCAAATCCGAGGGCGGCGTTCGTGCGGGGCGCAATGGACACCTGAAGCACATAGACAGCTGAAGCCTTTCTGGGTCATGCTAATTCTAACATGGGACGGACGGACAGACAGACAGACAGACAGACAGACACCCTGGCTCTTTTACATGCCCCTCTTTAGATTACTGTGTTTACACTGTTCGAGGACAGACGTCCTGCAGGTTTCCTGAAGTTCAAATGCAACCTGGTTTTACCTTAAGTATTTACAGTTATCTGACACTTTCCTCCAAAGCCACTTACAATATGAGGTTTGTACACTAAGCCACTTTGGCACCACTATGCGCGTTCATTATTGTTAAAGTATTCATGATCAAAAGGAATCCAGCACATTCTAAGACCCTGACTTGGCATCTCATTGACTAGTGAAAACAGTGCTTTCCAAGAAGGAGCAGCTACCTTCATGACTGCCTCTGTGTGCTCTAGCAGCCATCCCACCAGAGCATGGCCAGACTCATGGAAGGCCACCACCCTCTGCTCCTCTTTGGACAAGATCTTGCTTTTCTTCACACTGCCTGCAGAAACACACAACACAGACCACCTGCTGGCTCTGCAGCATGTGTAGTCTCCAAGAGGAGCCCATCACTGTGGAAACAGGGTGTTGGGCAGCAATACCTGCAATGACCCTTTCCACAGCGTACTCAAAGCTGAAGGTGTCGATAGACTTGTATCCCTCTCTGGCTGCATGGAGCGCTGCCTCATTGCAGATGTTGGCGATGTCGGCTCCTGAGGACACCACACACACAGCAGTGAGGACAGAGGAGCACGTGTTCACCGCAGAGAGTAAACAGACACGTGGGCTGTGCGAATGTACTTACTGAGACACTCCAACTATCTGACACCTTTCTCCAAGGTGATTTACAAGGCTACACTGATTTACCCATTTACACAGCATGATCATTTTTGATTGTATCAATTCACGGTAAGCACCATAATCAAATGGTACTACAATAACAGGTGGCATTTGATGACACACCATTCAACTACAAGGCATCAGATCCAACCACTGCGTCACTGAGGATGCATCCACAGGATGAGAGTTGCCAAAGTAAATGGAAAATGAGGCTGGGGAGCAATATATTCTAGGTGTGTGAGCTCTCACCGCTGAAGCCTGGTGTGAGCTCTGCCAGACGCAGAGAGTAGAAGTCTGCAGGCTGTGTCAGCTTCAGGATCTTCAAGTGCTGCTCGAAGATCTCCTTCCTTTCCTACGTTGAGAAGGAAAATGGGAGGGGAGAGGGGTTGCATGCCAGTTGGACTGTTTTTATGTGACATTTGGGAAATAAGTCTGATGAGGAAATGAGCCTCCATGTCCTGCAAGCTCTTTTGCAGCAGTTACACATAGGACACCTGTGTATCGCTTCGCTCACTTTTCTCTCCAGTCTGCACCCCTACAGGTGTAGCCCAGGTGCACCCAAACTTTTGACCAGTACTGTCAGAGGAATTTACCTGCAGAGTGGGCAGGTCGATGAAGATATGTCTATCCAGCCTCCCAGGCCTCATGAGAGCATTATCCAGAATATCGGCCCGGTTGGTGGAGGCCAAGACGATGACATGATCCGTAGTCCCCATCCCTGCAGGAATTCACATAATCCCGTCTGTCACTCCTTAAATATGATTATAACCATCATTTGTTGTAGCCCCTCTTCCAAGGGAAAAAAGCCTCAAACCCAAAACTACAGGGACGAAGTTTAAAACCTGATTATCTTATTATAAATAGGCAGGCAAGGGCGGCACGGTGGCACAGCAAGTAGCGCTGCTGTCTCACAGCGCCTGGGTGGTATGAGAGGACGTGGGTTCGATCCGCACTCACTCTGTGTGGAGTTTGCATGCTCTCCCCGTGTCTGTGTGGGTTTCCTCCCACAGTCCAAAGACATGCTCTTCAGGTCCCCATAGTGTGTGAGTGACACAGAGAGGGTGTGTTTCACTGATGTATGGATGAGTGACCCATTGTAAGTAGTGTATCTAGCAGTGTAAGTCACCACGGTGAATAAGGAGTGTGGGCTGGTAACACTACATAGTATCCATTGGAAGTCGCTTTGGAGAAAAGCATCTGTTAAGTGAATAAATGTGAATGCAGAAATCAAGGAGTTTCCCTGCAAGACCCATTTAATCGAGTCGTGTGAGAGGAGGGGTTCATAAAGGGTCTATTTTGACATCTGAATGAGTCAGGACCTCCACCCACCATCCATCTCCACCAGGAGCTGGTTGAGGGTCTGTTCCTCCTCGGTGTTGGAGAAGCCCGAGATGTTTGTGGAGCGCTTCTTCCCCACAGCGTCGATCTCATCGATGTAGACGATGCACGGAGCTCGTGCTCGAGCCTCCTTGAACAAACTTCGCACTCGGGCTGCCCCCAGCCCTGGGGGAAAGAGGCGCGACGCTACCTTCAGGACCCCCAGTCAACAGCACGGCAACGGGGATGATGAGAAGCGGAACCTTACCCCCGATGACCTCCACGAACTCTGACCCTGCCATGGCCAGGAAGGGCACCTGAGCCTCTGTGGCAACAGCCTTAGCCAGGAGGGTCTTGCCACAGCCGGGGGGCCCGAGCAGGAGGCAACCCTTTGGCACTTTGGCCCCCAGCTGGAGGTACCGGTTTGGGTTCTGCCAGGACAGAAGAGCGGTACTGTGCGGTCAACGGGACCAGCCTCCACCCGACCACTGCTGCCGAACCCACGACGCCGAGCCCGTACCTTCAGGTAGTCCACAAACTCCTTTACCTCCATCTTGGCCTCATGCATACCCGCCACGTCTCGGAAGCTCACCCCTTTCCCAGACTTGCCATCTACAATGGTGAAGCGTGCCATTTTCAGCTGGTTCTGGCAGAGTCAGAGACACAAGGGTGTGAATGGGGAGGCTCTACCCCCAGCGGGGTTGTCGGGGACAACGAACCGCAAACATACTCACAAAGGCACTGAAGCCGCCCTCCCTGCCGCCCATCCCAGCCAGACGGAAGATGTACCAGAGGATGGCCACCCCGATAGCTGCCATGCCCAGAGCATAGAGGGCGCTGCAACAAATAATATGTTGAGATGGTTAATAACAGCAAAAATAATAAATTTTGTTAATAACAAAAATCACTTTAACACTGGAACTGCAATGACTATTCAAATTCCACAAGGGGCCCTACTACTGGACTCTGTCCCTGAGCTGTGCACTGAATATTCATACATCATCCGCAATCACTTGGTGGTCTGCAGCCTATCCTGGAGGTATAGGGTGGGAGGACAGAAGAAGTCCATCACAAGGAAGCCACACACTCACATACACGCTGCTTGATGATTTATGTTTCAGCCAAAACACACGGCCTGGGACTGTGGGAGGAAACCAGAGCACACAGACGACACCCACATGAACCGGGGGGGAAACATACCGACTCCATACAGGCTGAGCTTGATTCAAAGCCACAGCCAGTGAAGGACAACACTCACTTGCCAAAGAAACCAGTGCGTTTGTAAAGCACAGGGATCCTATCCTTGGTGTCGATGTTGAGCTCATCCTCAGCTGCTCGGAGCTTCTCCTCGAACTTATCAATGTTTGCTACCTGCATGCGGTACATGAGGGCGAGCCGCTGCGGACAGAAGGAGCCCAGGTCACCGCACAGGGCGCAGAACCTCAAAGTCTGAACAATATACACCGCGAGCTGAGGGAGACCAGTAAAAAGGTGTGTACATGGGACTCACAGGTCTCCCGAAGATGACCGCTCCGGGGTGCAGGTAGATCTCGACAATGTCGCTTTCAGGGACCACCTGCACGTGCATCACCTCCCCCTTGGCCAGCATCTCGTTGACAAAGTCATTCCAAGAGATGTTTCCTCCGCTCGAGTTGATGGTGTTGAGCACGCTCATGATGAGGGCGATGATGAAGAGCACGCGTAGGCGCTCGCGGTACATCTGCTCCTCCCGCTCGCGCCGCTTCTTCTCCTCTGAAAAGCAGAGGCATTTGTGAACGCTGAGCTCCGACACACTTGACTTATGCTTCCAGAAGTATTGTTGATAAAAGACTTTGAAAATAATGTTTATTACACATTTCAAATGCAACAATTCATTTCTCATCCATTTTCAAGAATTTATGTGTAACGCGCCTTACTTCAACTCACTTCAAAAGTGTTTACAATTTGTCTCTGACGCACCCAAGTCCGGGTCATTCTAACCGTTCCAGAACGAAGAAGCGTCTGTTACCATGGAGACCATCAAATAAAGGGAGAATGTGATGCTGACTTTTTTATTAAAAAAAAAAAAAAAAAAAAAAAAAATTAAAGACATTTTTCCAGCCTGGAATGAGGTTCAGATCTACCTTCATCTTCCTCTGGTGATTTTCCTTTACTGCCACTGCTCTTTTTTCCATCTCGCCTACACTGGGAAGTGCTGAAGAAGTCTGTGGAGCCTAAAGAGTGAAGAGCTCATTACTTGCAAAATAAAGCATCCAAGTGTCATGGATATACAGTATTGATAGGTGTGTAACTCCCTGGGGGCAGCATGGGGTCTAGTAGTGAGAGTTGGCACCTTCAAATCCCTGGTCTTACTGCAGTACCCATCATCACACTACTCACCACGAACTCATACAGTAAAATCTACCCTGCTTTATAAATTAGTACGTTCAGCAGCTTAATGTACACACCTTACATCGTAAGTCACTCTGGAGAAAAGTGCAGGATAAACAGCAAGGGTTGAAGTGCAAGCTTAAGTGCCACCTAGTCCAATGTGACTCGTGATTTTCATAGTAAGAGTGACTTACAGTGGTTTAACACAGGCTTCTTCTGCACATGTCTTTGGGTTGCAAACAGGGAAATCTTTCAAACCCTGCAGGTGTTACCTGCTGCACCACCATGTCACTCCAGGTAAATAAGCAAGGCAGTGAAGTTACTATAGAGGCACACATGTAAACTTCTTGGGTGTACGCTATAGTTAGTCACGGGATGGTGTCACACACACGTGTTCAGAGGCTCACCCAGGATCTTCCACAGTCCCACCGGGTTCTGGATCAGCTGTTTGTCAGTCAGGATCCCTCTGACACCCAGAATTCTGGCGCTCAGTGTCCCATGTAGAAGGTGCTGCAGTGCACAACACAGAAGATCTAAAGGTGTACTCCTGTAGTAAACTTTACTGTACACTCAAGTCACTTGTTACAGCGAACCCGTGGACACTCAATGTTACTGTGTATCACTCAGTCTGCGACTGAATCATACAGCGATGGCAATAAAGGACAACTGATTGAACAGGCACATGATACACTGGCTCCTCGGGTTACTCACAGCTCAGTTTATGAAAACATGAACAAGTACAACCCCACCCCCTAAAATGGCACGTTTTCCTCCACTTTCTGGTGGCGTACAGCAGGCTCGGCAGCAGGTGGCGCAGCAGTTAGAGCCATTTGCCTCTGAATTCAAAGGTCCCGGGTTCGAATCTGCCTCGTGCCGTAGTAGGGATTTCAGCGGAATTGATACAGTAGAAAATACCCAATCGCTGTAAGTAGCTTCACACTAAGGAGCATGTTCTCCCGTGTTTTTGTGGGTTTCATGTTTCGGGTTGGTTAGTGACTCCGAGTGTGTGTAGAAGGGAAGGTAGTGTAACTACCCTGCGATGGAGTGGTGTCCTGTCCAGTGTATCACACACCGTGACCGTACCGCCGGAGAGACTCCACACCCACCGTGTCATTTTCTGACTGAGCAGACTTAAATTACTGAACGCGACTTTCAACTTACGGTCAGATTCATGTCCGAACCGTGCCCGTGTCGTAAGTCGGGAGTACATAACTGAGAAGGGGCTGTGCTGTGTGGTGGTAGTCGTACCTGTCCTGCTGCGCTGTCAAAGCCGCGCGCGCACTCCGTAACCCACGCACTGGGGCCGGAGTGCGCGCAGCAGTCCCTCGCGCGCGACCCGGTCACACGGAGCACGCGGCCGGATCTGTCCGCGGGACAGAAAAGGAGGCTCCAGGCGGGCCGCCGAGAGCCACGGCTCAGCTGCAGAAGTGCCGCTAACGCCGCCATGTTCCGACTGGAGGGGAGACGCTGCCTCCCCGCGACACCGACACAACGTCTGACGGGTCGCGAGAACAAGGAAAACGCGACGTCAAGCCGAACTGTTATTGCGCCGCTGCGAAAACCCCGCCCCTTGTCGCGAGCTGACCTTTCACCTTCAGAGCGCGTAAATAAATGAAAAGAACTGCACAAATCAGCATTATAAATGTGCCACCGTTCATTATATTTAAATTTAAGCCATATTTGAAACAAACATCTAAATTTATATTAAACCATCAGAATGGAACGGACGCGATTGGCTTTATATGACGTCATCATTAATGGCAGAAACCAAAGAAAACTTTTTTTAAACGTAAGCAACAAAAACAGCAATATCGATATAAACACGAGAACATATAGCATTCCACAACCATCTCAAAAAAAGTGAAAGGAACAGCATCAGCGGTGCATATACAACAAAAACACACATTATGAAAAAAAGGTTAAACTGTAAGGATGAGTCGACTTTTTTTTTTTCCCTGATTTACAGTTTTAAATTTGTTGCACGTGCCGGGCCTTTGCATTTAATTTAAAATTTCCAGAGGTAGGAGTCTTCCCTGACCATTTTATTTTGTGTATGTACGTACAAATATCATATAAAGCCAATTACACAAGATAGCTTTATTTTCAATGGCATTACGTTTATCATCGCATAATTTCTTTAGAAGTAAATAATATCAGTTTGCCTCTTTTTAAATATAAGATTACACAGTTACTCAGTTCATTCCAAAGAGTTTATTATTTTTTTTAACCAGGGGACATAACCAGAATACACGTTGAATAGTTTCATGGGAAAACAGGTTCAAAGAAGCTGAACAAAGACTTCTGTACATGTTACATCTACTTAAAATTGCTTTAGTGACATTATTATCAGAAAATCTGAAAAATAAAATCAATTTCAAATTATGGTTTTTGAAACTTTATGGGATCTTTGAAACAATAAAAAATGGTCGGAAGTAACACTTCGTATTGAAATGAATGCTATTTATGGCTGTGCAATTTATTTTACGTCCTCCTTTTCAAATACAGCTCAACGTGTCTGATCTATAATCGAAGTTGTAATTTAATAAAAGGAGGATTACGAAAATAAATCACGTCGCACACGTTTCTAAATTACATATTTTGCCACCAGGCAGTGCTGTTCTCAAGGGTTATTCTCTCTAGTCTATCTGTCACTCCATACTGCCAGGAGTTTGACGTTAGCACATTACAAATTATACTGTTAATCAGCCAATGCAAAATAATAAGGCTCATCTTTATTATTTAGCACTTAACTGTGTGTTGAATTTTAGCCTATTGTTCAGGTATATTATTAAGATCTATTGTCTGTCTATTATTAAGATTACTACCATCCATGTTTATGCAAATATGAGTTTTGTTTCTCTTGAAATCATGTATGTGCATAGATTATTCAAATCAATTAAGTATTTAAGCCTTTAGTCCAATTCCCCATATTCTCAGGGAGCAGCAGATTTCTGGTGTTTGCAAAACCAAATTATCATTATGTCAGATATACAATACAATCTACTATCTCTCATACAGAAACTTGCTCTTTTTCTTTTTCAAAAACACATACTACTGCGAGAAAAGAATAGAAATAAATATTAAAATGACGTAAGGTCTTGTTAAAAATGCATGACAAGGAGGAAGGACGAATCGCTTAGGGGCGGTACAAGAGCGGGTAAACCAAAACAACACGACTAGACAGTTAACAGCTCTGCACAGGGAGGTCTACCCTCCCATCTGACCTATCCGAAATCCTAGAACGTTCTCCATTTCCTTTGCGTGCTCCTCTGAGTGTCTAATGGAGATTCGGTGAGCTCTAGTAAACTGAACTACATAGGAGTCCATGTTGGATCTTACAAATCGCTTTACGGCACCGTGCGCGGTGGCCTCGGATAGATCCGGAATGGTCGCCGTTTCGTGCTCGAATATTGTCGAAACCGCCTACATTCAACAACCAATAGCTGTTCGCATTTCAAAGCGCCTCCTTCCCTTTCCGTCAGTAGCGCGGTCGACGTCAGAGACCGCCCCGAGACGGTTAGCGAGTCGCGAGGCTGAGGTTGACGAGAAAATAAGCGGAAAAACAACATCAAAATAAAACGAGTCTGCAGCGCACGGAGACCTTCAAGATACGCCGACGGAACTCTCGCAACAACGGGGAGCAATTAAGTACCTTCGAGTGCAAGGTTGGGAGTGCTGAACGGCGTTTTTTTCCGTGTGGGATACTCGAACGGCGGATCGCGGGCGAGCGGGAGACGGGCGCCGTCGTTGCTCGCATGTTCCTGGGCGCGTGTCCACTCGAGGGCGAGGCCTCACATGGCAGCGGCCGCGTTTGGCTGGAGTAGTGGAGCGGATACAGTGTAGTGCTGCCTGGAGCCGGTAAGACGACCTTTCTTTAAATTATGTGAACGATGTGCGAACATGCACATGGTTTTATCACCAAGCCAAGACAACTGACAAGAGGAGGCTTACTGATTTTGTTTGTCTCCGACTTCCTTACGATTCTCTTGATCCCTCGCCTCGGGCCGCTCAGGCAGGCCTCAGTGAGTGATGTACTAAACTAAACTGGTACAGAAAAGCCATCCTATTTACTCAGTTTAGTTGTACTAGTTTATTTTGTGGGGGACCAGCCGTCGTGTGACTCTGCATTACTAAATCTTTATAAGCCTAAACATGCATAGTGCTGTCAGTGCTCAGAGCCCTCCTTGCCTTCTGGTACTCAAGATGGTGTGCAGCTTGTAACCGTCCAAACCAAGGTAATCCCGGTGTTAATATTATAATAAGGTATTCTGCCTTCATCAGAATTTATTATTGCTCACGATCAGCATCGTTTTCATACTGGGTTACTTGGCATAGTTTTGTGTGTCAAGAATTAAAGTATGATATGTATCATGTTATTTTGAGAGCAAAGAGAAGGAAGTCTGTAATTTCCCACTATGACATGTCTATGTTTCACACGGGGGCCAAGGAGGTTACATTTTATTTCTTGGAATTTGATATAGCATCGTGGAATTGTGTTGTTTATTATGGTATTTGGAGAATCTGCTGGCAGAATCATGGCCTTGTTTTGGCACATGATTGGAGAAATGGTAATCTTTTTTTTTTTTTAGTCCGTCTCATTTTGGTGTAGTAGTGGTGGCAATGCATTAGTTTACTAAGGTGAGAAGTCGCTTCAGTTGTGCAAAATACTGGGGTATTCATACGTAATATGGAAGTATGCCGGTTGCCTGTTTTATAGTGATGTAGTGGTGCATATTGTTGAAATTTTTAGAATTGACTTATTATATTACTATAGTATTTAGATTCATTCTGTTATTGATGCATTGTAGAGATTGCATTATTTTTAAACATTGCTTGTGCACCAGGGGATTCCCACCCATGTCAGAAAAAGGAAAACTGTCATCTTGCCTGGCTTTTCTCAAGCCTTAGAAAGCGTCATCATTGACTGAGGTGAACATATATGGTACTGTCTTTGTTTTGAAGCAATGGATTTCCAAACCATGACAAACAACATGTTTGACACATGTCAGAGAAGTGTTTTAAGAAGCAAGGGTACACAGAATCACTGAAGGAAGAAAATATATGCATTATTGCTGGGTGATGTTTTTAATTTTTTTTGGATGATTTTTCTGTTTAATTTTAGTGAAATTAGCTGCAAACAAAGCAGAAAATGCAAATTTTTCTTGGTTTGCAGAATTCCACATCTGTTCTTTTTGTAGTTTATATTCTTCCTGGTTTTAATTTTGTGTCACATCCTGTTTTTAAAAAATAATGCTAAGCAAGGGTGATGTTGGAAATTGCAGAAAAAATCCAGTGCGTGTATGGCATTTGAAAATTAGTGTAAAATTACTTTCCATTAGTTTTTGCCTGTAAATACTGGAGTTTAATAGTAATTTGTTCTGCTCGTATTTCAGTTTATCAGACTTCCAGGCTCCAAGACCCTATGACGTATAAGAGGTGAAAACGAAGTGGTGTTATTGTTTTTTCGAGTTGGCATTGGTGTGGGACTTAAGTCACATCTTTTTATGTGAGTGTCACATTTAAATGAGTATTTAAATTAATTCAAGTCTTTATAATCTATTAGTTTGTTTGGAAATCATAATGAGCAAGAAGGATGTGTAATTTTTGTGGTCTTGGATCAGTAATTTGCTCTCTAGAAAGCAGATGGTTTCAGTGGCAGGTTCTTGGGTACAAGAGCAGAATGGTGCTGGACTGGAAAGTGGATTAAATGTGGTACTAGATGGTTTTGTAGGTTTATCGCTAAGAGTTGTCTGAATGTTCTTTGTTATGTGGGTTGTAATGGAACTCTGAAGGAGGCATTGCTCTGTGACCTATGCTGGAGACAGGAAATGATGCTCTCTGGGGGTTGGGGGGTCAGGAGCCCAGTTACTGCTGCTTCGTTCCAGGAGTTCTTTGGAAGGGGCCAGTCAGAGGCCTTGTTTCAGAGGGGGTTGGGATACATACTAGGACTTTTGTCCCTGTCCAAAATCCCCTATCTGAGGCCCCAGTTAAAGGTCCAAGCTGGGTCACATTTAGATGCAATTCCTCTGTCTCCCTGCTGAAACCTCCTGGTGTGCTGTGTAACAGGACACCTGAAACACAGCGGTCAGAAATGTGAGCTGCAGAGAGAACAACAAAGGGCCTTCACGGGACTGCGACAGTTGCTCTGGGGTCTCGTGCCATTGCAGTTACCTGTACGGTGACTGCAGGGAAGCACTGTTCAGAAGGTACCCGCATGCATTTCTAACACCATCACCACTTGGCTGCTTCTCAGGGTTTTGGTGGGGAAAAAAAGGTTTTTTTTCTGCTTGTTTAGTTCGGTTCTGTGTTTCAACAACATCCTCTCTCAGTAGTGCGGTGTGCAGTGAGCTGTAGGGGGTATACACATCCCAGCAGTTGAAAGTAGGACTTTGTTGACCATGAGCTGGTTGCACTCAATGCAAACTGAGTTCAACATCGACCACAAGGAACAAGCCTTGCAAGCTGTTCAGTTTGGCCACCTTGTTCATTTGCTCTTTCTCTATGAACAGAAAGTTGGATGATTTGTCTTGTAACAAATGAGTGGAGCTTTTCACCGCAGAGACGGAAACAAACTGAATGTGTTTCAACATTGGTCTGTATGTGATATTTTTTCCAGTGGCAGCAAATATGTGCCATTTATTTTGGGGTTTAGCTAGATACAGTGGCCCCACGTTGACACTGTCCACACAAGCAGAGGGAAAACAAGAAAATGATGTGGCATGTGTCTGCAGGGGCCCCAGCCTGTGCAGGGGGATGGGAGACACCAGACACTGTCACATTCTGGCCATGTGCCTGGCTGTGTGCAGGTTTTATTTCCCTGATGTTTGCTACTGTGTTGGTGTGTAGTGGAGGATTGCATTTATCCCCCCCCATTTTTCAGCAGTGGACAGTTTTATAATTACTGCCTCGTGCAGTCTCCCTGGGCTGCAGAGCACCATTTAAGCTCCATTAAAAATTCACCCTTCCCCCTTACCACCTGAAAAGAAAACAGCTGCTGTCCATCAACCACAGAGGGGCTTTGGTATGTCATCATGTGTATGTGTGTCTCTCCTAGCCCCACCCATGACCTCCCATACATCAAGAGAGATGGTTCAGCCCTTCTGCCGTCCGGTTACTTTTAAGGCAGCTTTTTTAGACACGATTCAAAGCAGGAACATCTGACTCTGGGTAACCACATGAGACAACAGTCCCATCAAACTTGTCTGCTAATGCAAGAGCATGTATGATCTGTTTCCCTTATGCCTGTTTGGGTCATATACACTGAAGTACAAAAACACTGGGGTGTCTATGTGTGAGGGGGAGGGGAAGTGGCAGCTTGGGTAACCCAGGTCAGCTGTCTCAGAAAATGGGGGTGGGGGAAGATTCAGAGAGAGCAGTTTGGTTTTCGATTGGTTGCAAGAAGCCAAGCTTTACTTTTCTAAGCGTCTTCAGATTGCAAGAGTTCCGGTACGCATTTCACATTCAGTGTATTCATTCATTGATACCCCCTGAGGACCTTCTGTCAATTTTTTTTCACCTTATAATTTGTCTTGGTGTGACTATGTTGAATTGATGAGCTTGAGTACACTTGCTAAAAATACTGGTTATTTCTTGTCAAATACCTCTTCTATGGAGGTATGGTCAACTTCGGGAGCTTCTGAATAAGTAATGTGATTTCCCCCCCTTCTCCAGGAACCGATTTGGCCTATGGCATGGTATTTATTACCTAGGTGCTATGAAATTGCTGCTGTTTTTAACCAGTGATAGAGGATACATTAACTGCTGTTCCAGACCTATGAAACATCTTCAGAAGAGATGTTTATTGTACCATCACTCCCAAAAATGCCCCCCCCCCCCCCGTTTTGTTATCACCATTTAGGACCTCCACAAGTAAGTAGAAACGCTGCATGAAAAACATATATGTCCAGTTCTGTTTTGATTTCTCATTCAGTTGAAAGCTCATAAGAATTTTCTTAAAATTGAAATACACAAATGTTCTGATTGCAGACAAGTGTTACTACGGGAGTCAGGATGTATATATGATTACTTATGTCACAAGTCTACAAATGTGTGAAATTCAGGTAATGATTTGTATCTGGAGTTTAAGAAAATGCCTAAAAATTGAGAGCAGTGAAATATTTCATTAGGGGCTTTGACTACAGGATTGGGAATGTGTGAATGTGGTCTACACACTGACTTATGCTGGTGGTTTGTAGTGCTGTTCGGTCTGGGGTGGGTGCTGGCCATGGCTGCAGTAGATCATCAGAGGACCTCTGGCTTCAACATGATTTTGCAGCTACTAAATTCAAAAGCTGGTGTTGCTGGTGAATGTAACATGGGAAGTTTGTGTTAATTTTCCTTTTGTCTTCTTGGTGCTGCCTTTCCACCCATTTCCCAGGGTTTTTAAAAAAAAATATTCCTTATGATGGCCTGTGGGGTGTGTCTTTGCCTGAATCACAATTACCCAGGCCTTTGATAGCAGCACCCTATTGATGGGACAGCTGGAGCCATTGACTTGGTCCATTTGCATTGAAATCCAGCTGCAGGAAAGGGTGGTTGGGCCCCTCTGGTCCTGGCCCCAGCTGGGGAGTGTGGGATTCTCTCCTGCCATGCTTTGTTTTCCCCCGACAGGCCCATATAGCCCATTTGGACATACAATACGCTTTATTTAATTTAGTCAGTGTGCTTATACGTTTAACACATCTGTGCTTGTTCTATGTTTTACTTAATCTGAATTTGATAATACGTTAATTGTTCAAAGCATCCATACAGGGTTTTTGTCTTTGGTTCCTCCGTGAATCCTCCCTCAGATGTATAGGTGTGTACAAGGTTTTTTCATTATGTTTTTATCTGTAATATTTTACCTTGGAGAAGTTCTTAATATGAAAGTGTATGCTTCTTTTTATGTTTCTGTACAGAGAGTTGTTGGAACTATGATGTTAAACATTCAGCATGATGTGAAAGAGGGCTATGCCCCAGGTTGGTCTTCCTTATAATGGTTTATAAATTAGCAGATTTTACCTAAAAATGCCATTTAGGTTATGTATTTGAATAAGGCAACTTACAGTGTTAGGTTTCTTTTTCTAAGCTACTTAAAATTTACTCCTTTATACAGCAACATAATTGTTACAATATCAGTTCAGTTTAAATGTTACTCTGCAGCACTATAGTCCAAACTGATTTAAACTTGGAACCTTGAAATTGCAAGGTATTTGGTCTTACCACTACATACTGCCTCCGTTTGTAATTGACAGAGGTTAATGTTTTCTAGTTTTACCGCCAGCTGTGATACTCTTATCTGCCCTGCTTGTGTAGGTGTTCTCTCAGGTGCTTTTTGTGTCATTTTCTAAGACCCAGCTGATACAGAGGTTTTACGTTGGTCTAGGTGCAGTTATTCATCTGTATCAGTAGGACCCAAACAGTCTAGCCATTTCTTCTCCCACTAAGACTGTGCAGTTTCATAGTTCAGTACGCACACTTTGGAACTTGGGGAAGTGTTATTTGGTCTCTTGTTCTCCGTGGAGGGATTAAGTTGCTGTGACTGCTGTCCCAGCGAATAATGCCATTCTTTTCTCAAGACCTTGGCCAGCCCTGGCTTTTTCCAGCACCTCAAGGCTCAAAAATAAGGCTTAGGGAGATTCTCCTTGAACATGTCCTCCTTAGTGGGGTCTATCACCCAGGCCTGTGTTGTGGCCAGCTGTGGCTCATATAACTTCTGTTATGACCTGTCTATGAGGAAACTCCACCATTGCACCATGTGTTTTCTTTGTTTAAAAAAAAAAAAAAAAGGTCTCCTTATGTAAATACACTGAGACATATGAATGTGCATGGGCTCATGGGTGTGTGCGCGTGCAGTTTTGCAGTGTTTATACATCTTTTTTTAGTTCATAGTAGTTTCCCTGTTTCAGCTCCTGGGGAAATGTGGTGATTCACTGAAAAAAAATCTTTAAAACAAACCCTTTCACTGTGTTTCAGATCAGATGATGATCAAGGGCTGTGTGGATGGTATACATTCTCATCCTTGTGGAGGTTTCTAACCAAACTGCACCCTGCCTAGTGTGTAGCTTGGCTCATTTTGTTCTGCAGATTAATAGTTAACCCAAAAGCCCTGCTGGTCTCGTGATGTGTATGTAATGGGTGCTTGTGATTCATATGACCCTTTTATGGCTTCCTTAGACACGTAAGGAAATTGTGCTGACTCCTGCAATAAGCCTTCTTTGTGTTTTTATTTCTTTATTCCTTTATTTACCCTGCCTCTAGATGAATAGTTAAAAGTAGCATTATACAGTTCACCACCTGATCAAAGCTTGGTACTATATAGTGTCTGTCTGATTCCACCCTAGGAATCTTTGACTATATAGAATGCAATATATAGCAAGAAATGTGAAAAGACATTTAGTACTCAGAAATGTGTAAATGATTTGCAGACTCCTAAATCTGATCTCCTTGTCACTTTTGTTGATGTGAATTCTGCAGCACGTTGTAGGAAAGATTGCAATGTGCTTCACAGAGATAATTGCTTGTGCAGTCATCACTACCACCCAGAAGCTGTATTTTCCATTCCATGGTGAAAAATAGTGTTAGTATAGTGACCATTTACTTTGCAGTTATGTTTTTAGGTTATGTCTGCATTTTTTGTTTGTTTGTTTGTTTGCATAGTTACATATGAACACTGTTTATTATGTCAGTTTTGTATTTCAAAGGTATTTTTCATGGTTTGTCTCTGCTCTACCTCTAAATGTAACAGTAATTGCAATGATCGGTGTTTGTCTAATTTGTGTTCTGACAACCATGGCTAGTTTCAGCGCTTGGAAAAGCTGTGTTTGCTCCATGACAGTCAGTTGGCCTGACAGTGGGCTTTTGGCCGGTAACCTCTCCTTGAGAGAAGTCCCACACGCTGGCTCCAACATGAGTGCGAGGGGTGAGCTGGAAATGTGTGTCGGGGGGGAGGGGCAATGGAGAGTGTGAATCTCATTAAGGTTCCTGCATTCAGTAACGGCAGCTTTGTCAGGACATCCTGATGGCTATCTGTAGAGATGCTCAACACTTTTAAATTGGTTGGGGGGTTGGGGCAGAACAGTAAGCATGGACACATGAAGAATATGACCTGTACTTGCCTGTGAGTTGTGGTGTTGAAGGGAGCTGTGTGAATGAATGTCATTCCCCTATGTTGTTGGAAGGGTCTGGAATATCTGCAGCTCTGCTTTCTGTACTCCTTGGTCCCTTTTACTTCCTGAAATTCCTGAAATGCAATGAACAAACTAGGTTTGCCTGAGACTTTCATATCTGCAGCTGTGTCTCCTTCTCTCAATGTAATGCATAAATTGTACTTCTGCTGAGATGTACGTCGCTTTGGACAAAAGCGTCTGCTAAATGAATAAATGTAAATGTAAAATGTAGGCTGCAAAAGCTGGCCCCTTTTTCTGTCACACACTTCCTATAGGTAGCTTCTGTGGAGGTTTCTGTATGTGACTGCACACGACCACCTCTAACTTTGCCTTGCTCTTTAAACGAAAGAGGTTTTTTGTGGGGGAGCTGCAGCCTTTAAATAAGTAATGTTCCCTCACAGTTGGGCTTGAATGGTGAGGAGAGCACTCCCACCCATTTGCTTTTCTGCATCAGTTTATTCTGATTCCCTTACTTTTCCATTGGTAGTTTCTTCTCATCTGAAGACAGGTTTTTGATAAGTAGTGATGAGAAATGTGGGGTATTGTAAATCAAGAGAATGTCATTAGAATGGTCCTCCAGAAGCTGCATTTGAGATTGCTGTACACCCCTGGCATTGTTAAGTATCTCTCCCCCCTCCCCCAAAAAGCATAATCTTAAACAGTGTTGCCAGACAATTTTCAAGTAATTATGAAATGGATGTTATCACAGTATGTCTGAACTGATCCTACTTTGTGGGTTAGGTCCCATTAGGGTGAGTGGGGTTGTATGCAGTGGCTTCTGTCACATTTCCCCACTTTGTTTTGATTTCCAGTGTGCTGAGAAGACCCAGGTGTGTCTGCCTGTTTTTAATCAAAGTTGTTGGTGTGGCTTAACACCAGGAGGGGCCTGGGTATGGAGATGAAGCACTATGCAGTGCTTCTGTTTTCACTGCTTGATGGTGTTTGCTGCCATGGTGACCAATGAAAATGGGGAAACAAAATGCTCAGAAAAGTGAACACACAAGCAGGTATTACTATGCAGGTTGTGAAGGGGCCTGGGTTAGTGCTCAGCAGCCTTCCAGGCCTGCTGCCATAAAAATGTGGGAGGGAGGTGAATCAATTCACTGGTCTGTGCTTTGATTCTGGAATAGTGCACATTTTCCTCTTTCCACCCATGCAAAAGTAAAGCTCAGATCCCCTTTTTCTTATCTTCCAGTTAAGGAGGTTCTTCATGATAGGAGGCTGTGTCTGTTTGTCACCCTCCTATGTAAGTTCCTCTACTCTCCTCTAGGCACTCTGTAAACTTAAGGGCTGTTACACACAGTCTTTATATTGTAACACCCATTTGTGCAACTGGTTTTGTGCTGAAGTAGTTGTGGTTAAGTACCTGATTCCAGTTGTATAAGCAGCTTTTGGACCAGAGAGCTTGTTCCCTCCAGCAGTTCTTACCACCAGTACCTTACTTCAGGATGTGAAAGACAGGGGTCAGGCTTTGCAGTCAAGGCAATAATCCAAAGCTGCAAAATGTGACTTGATTGATTGTGTAGATCGTTTGAGGCATGTGGGTATAAGTAAAGAACTATTTTTTTTAGCAGCAAAAACATCTTCACTTTAAAAACTCATTTGAAGTAAGCAAACTAAGCTGATGGATGTTCAGTGGTCTACTTACTGCAGACAAAAGTCACGTGATGGTATAGCTGTCAAGTACATTTTCGCTCCTTAGTGTCCCTTTATCAGTGTTCTTGTGGAGATATGCCTTGGATTTGGCTTGGCAGAAGTCTCTTGGTCCTAGTACAATAACCCTTCTGCAAAAGAAGGCTATGAGTAAACTTTTAATTGCTGTGCTAAAGTGTTCTTTTTCCTTATCGGTAACCTTGTCTGAAATGAATGCATGTTCAGCAACCTTTTTTGAAAAGCTTTGAAAACATCTGGGTTTTTTTCTATTGCTTGCTCTCTATTCAGTGAATTTAATATGGAGAATGTTTCAAACATCATGGCGAAACCTGCACAGACATTATGACAACCTGGCATTCAAGTCTTGCAACAGCCTTGGCACATTCAGTATGTAAATTAATGGTACATAGTCCCATGGTGAGTAGTAGACTGGTGGAAGAATATGTGTATATGTGTGATGGATAAAGTGCTTGTGGGGTTAACTGTGTTTTCCCTGCTTCTTTTTTAATTGGGTGTTATTATGAGGGCAATATAATATCCTAACCCTGGGTTTCCCAGGCTGTTCATTGGCAAATGAAAGTGTTCCTTCCTTTTGATGTAAAATGTGATGATTCCATATTGCAGCTACCAGGAGGGGGCAGAGTGTGAGGTTTGAAAGGGGTCAGCTGATCATTAATCCTCAGTTCACCCCTGCTGATGTAGTTAGTGGTGGTCTGTAATGGGGGTAAAGAGTTCTGTCAGTGAGCGGGAAGGGCTGTGAATTCAGCCGGTCACCAAGGGGCTTGGAGCTAGGAAGTATAGCCACAGCATGCCTGACATTTGGGGGGGGGGTTGTGCCTTCTGCTGCAGCGGTGTATATGTGTTGATTTGTTGTTCAAAATCATAGCCCTCTCCTTGCTTTGTGCAGTTGTGGAGCAACAGAGCAGTGTCATTAGTGCCCTCCTGTTCATTTCATCCATATTGGCAGCTATTGAGCAGAATGTAAGCGTGTGTTAAATGACAGAAAGGTCTGTGCTTTTGCAATTTGACATTGTGGAAGAATCTGGTATGACTCCAGATCTGGCTGTTTTGATCAGCCAGTGCCCTCAGCTGCACCCACACTGTAGGTGTTCCTGCTTCTTCCCATTCCCCTCATTTGTCAAGCATGCTGCAGTATGAAAGGGGGGAAAAAGGAGCAAGGCTGCATTGTACAAAAAATAATTGCGTGAAACTGTATGGAGTGTGGCTGAAAAATATATGTGCTGTTTGATGGAACACCTGTTTTGAGTTAAGGGAACTGTTTGAGTTCTCAGATTGTGGGCTTTGTGGTATGGAGAAATGGTTGCCTTGACAACAGAAGAATGCTGGGTGATAGGCACGTGTGCCAGGCGCAGCAAAGCTGAATAAACAGAGTGGTGGCAATGTCAGGACTGGTGCCTCTTACAGGTTCATGCTTATCAAAGCTTGTTGTAGATTGACATCGGAGGGTGCAGTGATATTAAAGGACCTTTGTTACACTACATTGCATACATTTCTCTGCTACCAAAAATGTCATTTATGCAGTCTCATTTCTCTCATTTCTACCTTCTGGCATCATCCTAAGATCTTGTTTGTTGGTATTCCATCCAGCAGACACAGGGTTTGCCCTCCCAGTCGGTTTCGATTCTTCAGGCACCCGGTGTGGACTGTCTTAACATCCCACTACGTGAGCTAGCATTACTCACCAGGACATGGCCTAATGCACTAAACCCCCAGACAGGCGTCTGATGCATATTGATGTTTTAATGCATATACTGGCTGGCGCAGATACACTGAACTTGATATCACTGGGTATCACTGTTGAAATCAATGGGGCCCATATGTTTGGGGACTCAGACAGCTGTTAAGCTGAGTATTTGTAGAGAAACACCAGCTCAAAAAATATTTTATTCTGCTAAAGCCCTTTAACATTTTTCTTTACAAGATATTTTTTTAAGACTAGTGTTTTCTTTGTTTTGCCCCATTTTAAGGAAACTCTATAGCTCTCTGTTCCAGGGGCTTGTGATTGTGCCTGTGCTCCCCATCCTCTGGGCTCTTCAGAAGTGTCTTTGTTTGCCTGTTTGTGTATGAGGTGGAAAAGTATGGTGCTGTCCCTGCAGAAGCCAGGCTGATCAATAATTTAGGTGTTTTGGAGGCACACTCCACTGTGCTTGCAGTGTTCACCCCTTCTCTATTTTTGTGCATCTCCCCTTTGCACCTTTGAGCTGCAAGGTCAGGTTCCTCTCCTGTATGGTAGTCAGATAGGATGTCCAAATTTAATTTGCCTCCGTCATGTTACAATAAGCTTCTTGCACCAGAAACTTGATGCATGAAATATAAATCAGGCTACTCTCTTGTTCCTCTGTATAACCAGTGCAAGGGTTTGAGTCCTTCAGAAAAGACAAGAGGAGGAGTCATAAACATTGAAAATAAATGGCCACACAGGATGTACTTCTGAAATCTTTGTCCAGGAGCAAGTTATTGGAAGGGAAGCGTGTGAGCATTGTCATGTTAGTTAAGCTGCAGTCGGTGTACTGCAGTGTGTTTTTTGGCTAGCCTGAAGCATCAAATTAATGCATGATAAAAAAGGTATCTTTTCTCAGATGTACTCTGCACATGTGCACTGGGAAATGAGCAACTGGGGTGGTAGTAATTATTCTTGATTTTTCAGGTAAAAGGAACTTACTAAGTTGTGCAAATCATGTCACTTTCTGTAATTTCCAAGACCATAAAAGTAAGACTAGACGAATGAGTATAAAAGATCACCATAAGAGGGGAACATTATAGTACTCATCTCCTTCACTCCCACAGTGTCTTCTGGCTTCTATGTTTCTCCTTTATCAACGCTGCTGCTGTCTGAAGTGCGTAGTTGTTGAAATGTGTGCAGCACCAAATGCCATTTGTTTCATACACTGAAAGTGCTGACTTGTAGTGCTTTTTTTACTGGTAGAGATTCACAACATATACATTCTATCATTCAGCTAGTACTTTGTAACTTACAAAGTTAATCTGCTGATAAATTACCCATTTGTATATTTTTACTGGAGCTGTTCAGGGAGAGTACCAAGCTCAGTGGTACTGCAATAGGAGATAGGATTTGAACCTGGGTTCTTTGAGTCTGCAGGCACCAGCTCTTACCACTACCACCTGCTGCCCCCAGTTCACTTAGTGACTGTCTTTTTCGAAGATGATGGAGGACTCAGATATACTCTTCTGTTCTACAGGAGAATAGCCCCATGACCACTAATGTCAGTGATGGTAGAGAATTCCGACTCATTTGCTGGTGAAATTGTCAAAAAAAAGCCTTGTAAACACCTTGATTTTGGCCTTTGCTCAGTGCAACATTTTTTCTTATTTGGCAGCAAGCCATACATTTCCTCAAAAGACAGTACAATGCTTCTTCAGTATGGTACAAAATTGGTGTTATGCAGGCCTTATTACTGGGGAAAGAAATTACCAATAGTTGTGTCCCCACTGCTCAGTGAAAATCCTTTATTGTACCATTTAAGTAAAAAATGGTTACTTACGTATATTTAACCTTTTCAGTTATGTGTAGTAGCTAAGCAAAAATTCAGTGAAGTGGTTACATTGTTAGTTTAATTTTTTTGATACAGTTGTATAAACAAATCTGTTGGTTTAGTGATTGCCATGCAGGAATGTTGCTGAAAAAGTCCATTACTGCTGTTAAGGGAGCTAAGGAGTCGTTCTTTAAGGCACACACACACATTGTACCTGTCTCACCAGTTCACACATCCATCTAGTGTGGCCTTGGCTTGGTTGCCTGCATTTGTCTTTTCAGATTCTTGAGCTACTGAATAAGGCTACAGAGACAGTTTACTTTACCACTTGCCTTTTCAACTTAACTTTCTACACTTGTATGTCTGGAAAACAGGACAATGAAAAGCTACTGAAAAAGGTTATATTTCGAATTTAATGACTCCTGTTCAAGGAGGAGCTTTCTCCTCAGGCTCAAAATGCATTCTGATGGGGAGGTTACCAGGCAGCTGGAGGGCCTGAGCAGATGCTTGAGGAGCTCTGGCAGTTTCTGTGGACTTGTGTAGGGCCTGTTGGGGTTAGGCTCGCATCTACCTCTTGGTTTGTAGCTTCATGGCAGCATTGTATTGCATAATGTCAACAAGGGGCAGAAAAAAATCATTGCTTCGGTGTTCCACGGTGCTCAAAGACTGAGGCATTGAACAGCATTTTATGGATTTCTAGCATGGGCTAATCCTTCAGAACTGTTATAGGATTAGGTTATGGTTTATTTCATTGGGTACCCTCCTAAACCTTTTGGTTACGTGTCTTGTTTGTAATGTTATATGTTTTTGCACTATGGTACATTGAAGGACAAGATTGTCTGTGGCAGTTTAAATTACTACATTTGTAGTACTCTAAATTTGCAGAACAGCAAATGGTACCTTTCCTCCTAGCAGGTCTCAATGGTTTAGTTGTGTGTTGGCTAGCACTGCTCTGGAATGGATAATCAGCTCGTTACACAGAAAAGGGATCCACGCATGGTAATCTGCATTTCTCAGATCTGCCAGATCTGCCCCACAGTGGTCCTGAACAATGCCGTTTGCCTTTCAGGGTCATCCTCTTCATCTGAGTTGGGAGAGCACATGGTGGGTTTGCTGACCTTTGCTGTAACCTTTAACCTTTTTTCCACAAGACTAGTTAGTGAATTTTAAATCTTAATAGTTGTACCACATGATCATGCTGCTTTATGGGTAATTTTTTTTTAGCATCTCTGATGTAAGAAGATATACACATCTTAATTTTTTGCTTTTTTGCCTTAATTGCTCAGGAAACTCTTTTGAGGTTCCTGTTCAGTTCAGCATCCATTAGGCAGGAATTTGCACTGAAGGCACCAGAAGAGTCGAAACAAATGACACTGTCCCATTGCATAACCTTTCCCTACCATGTTTTGTCCTGTATTCCCTCCTGCACCATCTCTCTGGAGCCAGATATCATATAGACTCAGTGAATTACTCCTGTGACTTTGGGAGTTAATCACTTTCCACCTGCAAACAGGAGTTTGTGCACACTTAGCCTTCCCTCGAGAGCA